>NC_060138.1:1155627830-1155930860 GCF_021461385.2 Schistocerca piceifrons | reverse complement strand
ACTGAGCAAAGATGAAAGTATTAATAATAACGAATTATCTGCACCAAATAAAGGCCACTGTCCCAGAGACAGAGCTTAAGGCCAGGTTCTCAATCAAAATGTTAAAAAAAATTCGATATTTTATTGCATTTTTAGAATGTTGGGAAGGAAAGGTTTTTGAATCACTCCGTTGCAAAAGTTTCAACAGCCTATTGTTTGAAGCAGTGTCACGGCCGCCATGGGCTTCTCTTTGCCGGAGACGCTCGGCTCAGGTAGAAATCTTGTCGTGCCGTGGAGAACGATCACAAAATGATTTATACTGTTGTACGTATGCAAACATATTCGCCGAAAAATCTGACCAACTACGTGTGCAGGCCGCCGAACGCAGCATATCCAGCTCACCCAGGTCAGCTTTTCTCGCCAAGAGGAAGGAGGGAAATGATCTCCAGGAACAATTCGAGTTATAGGAGGGGTTGACAGAGGATTCTGGAATTGCAGACTAAACGTAAGTAATCATAACACTTCGTTCAAATTTTGATCAAAATTGGTCGAAACAGAAAGTTTGGTCCTCCATATTGGATTAGCCATTTTGAATTATGAAAATCAAATTTCAGATTTGTGTTTAGCGACACCAAAAATACATGTATTTTTTATGCAAATTGAACTAATAATACGAGGGTCCTCCAAAAGAAATGCAATCTATTTTTGTAAAAATACTGTTTTCATTCTGCATATGTGAAAGTTTTACAGTGTGTAGATACATTCTTCCCACTTGTTTTCAAACTTAGTTCAACCTGTTTCCGAGAGTGGCGCCTTCACAGCACGTCTTCAAGATGGCTGCTACACTTGACGTTCGTCAGAAGCAACGTGCTGTCATAGAATTCATGTGCTGTGAAGACGAGACAGTGGGAAACATCCACAAGAGGTTGGAAAAGGTGTCTGGAGATGCTGCTGTCGATCGCAGTACAGTTAGTCGGTGGGCAAGCAGGTTACGTGATGAAAGCGGGCACGGCAATATTGAGGATTGTCCTCGCAGCAGCAGGCCTCGTACTGCACACACTCCAGACAACGTGCAGAGAGTTAACGAATTGGTGTCTGCTGACAGATGCATATGTGACGACACTGAAGAAACTTCAAGCTCGACTGAGTCGTCTTCGACCACATCGGCTAAAGCAGGATGTTTCGGTGTTGCACGACAATCCACGGCCACATGTCAGTCAAAAAACCAGGGGAGCGATCACAAAACTCGGATGGACAACACCGAAACATCCGCCTTAAAGTACTGACCTGGCTCCGTGTGACTATCATCTCTTTGGGAACCTGAAAGTCTCTCTTCGTGGATCAAGGTTTGAAGATCATGATGAGTCCCTTGTGCACGCTGCCAAACAGTGGCTCCAACAGGTTGGTCCAGAATTTTACCATGCGGGTATACAGGCGCTGGTTCGAAGATGGCGTAAGGCAGTTGAGAAGGATGGAAATTATGTGGAGAAATGAAAATATTGTTCCTAAAGGATGTATCTACACACTATAAAACTTTCAAACATGTAGAATGAAAGACGGATTTTTTAAAAAGTAGTGTGCATTTCTTTTGGAGTGATCTTCGTACATATAGAAGTTTTCCTTAAACTTCAAACAGGTTTCTCTCGCGAAACGATTTTTCAGAACTGCGTACGTCATAAAATAAAAACTGTCCAGCCTATTAATTTCTATCACTGACACATTGGGAGCCTATAACTATAACATGTGAAAAATGTTAATGTGAACTATTTTTTGTAAAGCCATAAAGAGTGAAACAAACCTCCAAAAATCGAAGGTTATTTCATTGTGGTTGAGTATAAGATGCCACAAATTTATCTAAGTACCAACTGATGTTATCCCTTTTTGATTTAAGATACCTCCAGAGGGGCTACACTGTACGCAGTGTGCGTACTTCAAACTCACATGCCCATAGTCAAACCTAATTACGGGCGTCATTTTTTTGCATTTAAAATGTAAAATAAAGTTCAAAGTTTGGTCAGTCATAATCCCCAAACAGATTCATTATATCTATTTTCATTGTCTCAGAAAAAGCTCCAAACTTTGCCTATTTTTTGGTCATTTGAATGACAACCTGGCCTTAAATGAGCTGAGCTGATTCCAGTTTTGAAAATACTTTTCACTGTAATGGATATAGCTAAAACTATGAAAAAAATTCTTAAGGCAGATAATCTCTCATCTTAGTTAGAAAATTCGCAGCAGACGGACAGACGGATTCTATTTAAATTTGAGCAAGATAACGATCCCTTCACTTGAAGTGTCGTGTGCCATACACTAAAATTAATTTTCCACCGTGATGGCGCTATCTTATTACAGGACGGCACGCAGCAAGCGGATCCCGTTAGGGCAGATGATGGCCCGGATATTTACTCTGCATATGTGAAATCCACCGTTTAGGTCGTAAAGCCACGGGCGATTGCGAAGAAGGATTGCTCACTAACGCGCATTAATTCGATAACGGATGGACGCGGATCTGACGCGAGCTTCTGCTACCGTTTGGGCGAATAACTTAGTTGAGCAAACAGAGGCACTGCGCAAAGCCCATCTGACAGCTAGCTAACTGCTCTGCGTACACGATGGAGAGCGGCCAGAGGCGATAGAACTTTGAGGTCCTCTACAGAACCCGCGGCAAGGAGTCGTCGCAACACGATTGTTCTCTACCGCCATCAAAAGTTCCACGGTAATGGATTCTTAAAGCTAAACAATCAGAATTTAGTCTTACGATAAGTTTTTATTGAACTCTAAACTGAACGCTGACAGCTTTTACTCGTCAACTGGCATTTGTGAGCATTGCAGCAGCCAGAAAGATTGACATCAGTAAATCCTAGCCTGAATAAATTCTATGTTACAGGATGTGTAAAATGTACTAGGGATGTTCTTAAAATATCGATATATCGATAACTTTCATTGAAAATATCGGTACATAGTGACGACGTTTTACCATCAGTATTTTGATATATCGATTACGAATTGGTAATATCGAGTGCCGATATTTTTATATTACACTTTTTTGTGCAATTTTTGATAAATACACACATTAAAAAAGTTTTGCGTCACCTCTGTTCCGAGAGTTCCGGAACCTGTACAGGAAATTGGAATATAGATCAACATAAATAGCATTTCCGCCCTCTATGTCGCTCATGAAAACCACACATTGGATGTTGTACCATAATACAGCGAGACCTTCAAAGGTCGTGGTCCAGATTGCTGTACACACCGGTACCTCTAATACCCGGTACCACATCCTCTTGCATTTGATGTATGCCTGTGTTCGTCGGCACTGTTGGTCCAGATTGTCCCACTACTCAAAGGCGATTCGGCGTAGATCTCTCAGAGTGGTTGGTGGGCCACGTTGTCCATAAGCAGCCCTTTTCAATCTATCCCGGGCATGTTCGATAGGGTTCATGTTTGGAGAACGCGCTGGCCGCTCTAGTCGAGCGATGTCGTTATCCTGAAGGAGGTCATTCACAGGATGTGCACGATGGGGGCGCGAATTTTCGTCCATGAAGACGAATGCCTCGCCAATATGCCGCCGATATGGTTGCACTATCGGTCGGAGGATGGCATTCATGTATCGTACAGCCGTTACGTTGCCTTCCATGACCACCGGAGGCGTACGTCTGCCCCACACAACGCCACCCCAAAACAGCAAGGAACCTCCACTTTGCTACACTCGCTGGACAGTGTGTCTAAGGCATTCAGCCTGTCCGGGTTGCCTCCAAACACGTCTCCGGCAATTGTCTGGTTGAAGGCATATGCGACACTCGGTGAAGAGAACGTGATGCCAATCCTGAGCGGTCCATTCGGCATGTTGTTGGGCTCATCTGTACCGTGCTGCATGGTGTCGTGGTTGCAAATATGGACCTCGCCATGGACGTCGGGAGTGAATTTGCGCATCACGCAGCTTATTGCGCACAGTTTGAGTCGTAACACGACGTCCTGTGGCTGCACGAAAAGCATTATTCAACATGGTGGCGCTGCTGTCCGGGTTGCTCCGAACCATAAGCCGTAGTTAGCGGTCGTCCACTGCAGTAGAAGCCCTTGGGCTGCCTGAACGAGGCATGTCATCGACAGTCCCTGTCTCTCTCTCTGTCTCCTCCATGTCCAAACAACATCGCTTTGGTTCACTCCGAGACGCCTGATACTTCCCTTGTTGAGACCACTTCCTGGCACAAAGTAACAATGCAGACGCTATCAAACCGTGGTATTGACCGTCTAGGCATGGTTGAACTACAGAGAACACGAGGCTTGTACCTCCTTGCTGGTGGAATGACTGGAACTGATCGATTGTCAGACCCACTCCGTCTAATAGGCGCCGCTCATGCATGGTTGTTTACGTCTTTGAGCGGGTGTAATGACATTTCTGAACAGTCAAAGGATCTGTGCCTGTGATACAATATCCACAGTCAACGTCTATCTACTGGATTTCTGGGAATCGGGTTGATGCAAAACTTTTTTTGATGTGCGCACCTCACTACGGAGTCCTATTTGGTAAATGACCAATATTTTGAGGTGAACATCCATTCAAACTCCTTGCAAGTATCACGCATTGTAGAAACTGCATTTACCCTAGGGTCAGCGTCTCTGTGACATGTGACACTATGAACTGAGACCGCTACGGTCGCAGGTTCTAATCTTGCCTCGGGCATGGATGTGTGTGATGTCCTTAGGGTAGTTGGGCTTAAGTAGTTCTAAGTTCTAGGGGACTGATGCCCTCAGAAGTTAAGTCCCATAGTGCTCAGAGCCATTTGAACCATTTTTTAACTTAATCTTGTGATGCTGTGACCACGATTTTGAAAAAATTTTCTGAAAGCTTTTAATAAAAACTACGGAATGTCTCACGTCGTTCTCGGGAGAATGGATTTGGAATTGCTTACTCTTCGTTATGCTCTGCCCCAAATTCATGGAATCGAAATTTTAATTCCGATTATAGCACATACACATTCCTGTTCGCAAAAAACAGTCTGCCATCTAGTCTTCCCATTTTTTCGAATGGTTGACGAGGTATTCATCAACTGTTTTTTTTTTCTAGTCATCCCCATATTCTTAAATTTTGTGTTCAAATCGTGCACAGTTGCCTCAACTGTACACTGTGCTGTTTCAACAGCCTGTACTTCGTCCTGAAGCTGATTCATTAAAACAGGAAGGCCTCCATATTTCATGTTAAATTATTTAAATCGGATCTGATCTGTTCTAAATCACCGAGTGAGGTGGCGCAGTACTTAGCACACTGGACCCGCATTCGGGAGGACGATGATTCAATCCCGCGACCGGACATCCAGATGCAGATGTTCCGTGATTTCCCCAAAATCGCTCCAGGCAAATGTCGGGACGGGTCCTTTGAAAGGGCACGGGTGATTTCCTTCCCCATCATTGACACAATCCGAGCTTGTGCTCCCTCTCTAACGACCTCCATGTCGATGAGACCTTAAACCCAATCTCACTTCCTTCTTCCTTCTTGCTCTACATCGGCTAAGATATATTTATCTCTTTCTCCGAGGGTTTTTTTTTTTTTATCTCGCTCGGCTTCGTTAGAAGATAGTCGTCGTTCAACTACATATACAAATTTCTTATTCTGCTGTACTTGTTTTTCACTCCATTTAGCCTCTTTCGCTACCAGAATACGCTCCCATTCAGCCTCTTTAGTTGCTTGTCGTAGTTTTAATTTCGGTAAGGAAACTCTTATTCCTGCTCTGCGAGTATTAGCTAACTCTCGGCATCGAGAGCCACACCTTTTAAAAAAATTATCACGCTCACTGTCTCTCTTCCAGTTTTCTTACGAATTCGTAGAAAATGGTCTCCGAACCTACTCCTACTTCGGATTTGCTCTGCGCATTATTAGGTAAATCCGATAATACGCCTCGTCACTCTGGTCTATTAAGGACGAAGTTTTCTCCCCACCAGCCTGTTCTGCCTCGGTCATATCTGCCATACTGGTATCATCTCGATGTCCAAACCGAGTTCGGTTAAATTTTCTCAAGATCCAATTTCTACCAGATTCGTGGAGTCCATCCTTCCCTTAAGAATTTTTCACACCATTTCACCCCGCGCTCAATTACATAAAGATTCTGTTAAAAAATCAATATTTAAAAAATTTTCGGTCAAAAATTCACATTTCGAAATGATAGGAAAATCCTAATCCCAGTTTCACACGACCAAAATAGGTCACTGTGGCTGACCACAAACAATGTAACGATCTTGCCTTGTATTTCTCCTTCGTTATATTAAATGCAATAATTAATTAAAGAACCTTATCATCACCTACAGAGCTTATCCAGCATAGCGTCTGTCTAACACCGAACAGAGCAGAAATAAAAAGAGAGCGTGCAATGACTGTCCCTCCCTTATACAGGGTAGTCCATTGTTAGTGACCACGCGAAATATCTTCCGAAATAAGCATCAAACGAAAAAACTACAACGGACGAAACTCCTCTAGCTTGAAGGGGGGAACGAGATGGCGCTATGGTTGGCCCCCTAGATGGCGCTGCTATAGTTCAAACGGATATCAATTGCGTTTTTAAAAATAGGAACCCACATTTTTTATTACATATTCGTGTAGTACGTTAAGAAATATGAATGTTTTAGTTGGACCACTTTTTTCGCTTTGTGGTAGATGGCGCTGTAATAGTGACAAACGTGTAAGTACGTGGTATCACGTAAGATTCCACCAATGGGGACGGTATTTGCTTCGTGATACATTACCCGTGTTAAAATGGACCGTTTACCAACGGCGGAAAAGGTCGATAACGTGTTGATTCATGGCTATTGTGATCAAAATGCCCAACGGGCGTGTGCTATATATGCTGCTCGGTATCCTGGACGACATCATCCAAGTGTCCGGACCGTTCGCCGGACAGTTACGTTATTTAAGGAAACAGGAGGTGTTCAGCCACATGTGAAACGTCAACTACGATCTGCAACATATGGTGATGCCCACGTAGGTGTTTTAGCTGCTGTCGCGGCTAATTCGCACATCAGCAGCAGACAAATTGCGCGAGAATCGAGAATCTCAAAAACGTCGGTGTTGAGAATGCTACATCGACATCGATTGCACCCGTACCATATTTCTATGCACCAGGAATTGCATGGCGACGACTTTGAACGTGGTGTACAGTTCTGCCACTGGGCACAAGAGAAATTACGCGTTCTGTTTAGCGATAAGCGTCATTCACCAACAGCGGTAACGGAAACCGGCATAATATACACTATTGGGCAACGGAAAATCCACGATGGCTACGACAAGTGGTACATCAGCAACCTTGGCGGGTTAATGTATGTTGCGGCATTATGGGAGGAAGGATAATTGGCCCCCATTTTATCGATGGCAATCTAAATGGTGCCATGTATGCTGATTTCCTACGTAAAGTTCTACCGATGTTACTACAAGGTGTACTTCCAACATGACGAATGTGCAGCACATAGCTCGCGTGCGGTTGAAGTGGTATTGAATAGCATATTACTTGACAGGTGGATTGGTCGTCGAAGCATCATACCATGGCCCGCATGGTCACCGGATTTGATGTCCCCGGATTTCTTTCTGTGGGGAAAGTTGAAGGATATTTGCTATCGAGATCCACCGACAACGCCTGACAACATGCGTCAGCGCATTGTCAATGCATGTGCGAACATTACGGAAGGCGAACTATTCGCTGTTGAGAGGAATGTCGTTACACGTATTGCCAAATGCACTGAGGTTGACGAATATCATTTTGAGCATTTATTGCATTAATGTGGTATTTACAGGTAATCACGCTGTAACAGCATGCGTTCTCAGAAATGATAAGTTCACAAAGGTACATGTATCACACTGGAACAAATGAAATAAAATGTTCAAACGTACGTACGTTCTGTATTTTAATTTAAAAAACCTACCTGCTAACAACTGTTCTTCTGAAATTGGGAGCCATACGTTTGTAACTATTACAGCGCCATCTATCACAAAGCGAAAAAAGTGGTCTAATTAAAACATTCGTATTTCTTTACATCCTACACGAATATATCTGGTTTCCCCCTTCGAGCTAAATAAGTTTCGTTCTTAGTAGTTATTTTGTTTGACGCTTACTTCGTGAGATATTTTGCTCGGTCACGATCAGTGGACCACCCTGTACACTACGAAAGACTCAGACAAAGTAAGCAAGCTACAGCCTCCTAAACTTTTGTGTTCTTTACCTTTTCCCTTCACTTTTGTATGAAGTTTATATTGAAAATTTTCAAGTATTTTCTTGAAAACTATTACTGAAGGAAAGAAGAAACTAACCTAATCTTTATTTCATTTACCAAAAAGTGCGAGTAATGACGCCACCAGCCGTCTGACGCCAGCGGATCGCGACGATGGCAACTTGCACACGCTTCCGCTCTCGCACTGGCAAGCATAAATTCGTTTATTAATCTAGTTTGATTTTCCCGGGAAAAATACTTTCGATGAACCGAGTGAACAAAGCACAGTAACGCAACACGCGTTGGCTGCCACGAGTGTATTTACCAGTTGTCGATATAGAACGTGAAGTCAGAAAGCAAAGTCACAACGCTTGATGTGACGCAACGTGCGAGTCACTTAGCATATCACATGAGTATCTCCTGAAAGGATCTCTAATGCCACCCTCCAGTAATCTCAGAAAGAACTCACAAAGAGGTCTAAGAATTCTCTTCGAATCATATCGGAATCCGAGTTTCACATCGTGCATTCTGGTGTGATATATCACTGAACCGGAATAGATTCCGAGTGAGAATTTACAATTGTCTCGAGGAAAACCACTCTTCACAGTTTTCTTCACTTTGCCCAAGTGCGCTAAATATGCCGTCGTACTGTCTCGTAAGTGGTTGGTACGTTCTGAGACGTCATCCAGTGGAAGACCGACTGTTTGCCAATCCCTCCCAGTTTAGCTGCAGTCTACCAACGCTTCCAAAGGTCTCTGGGCGGCAGGTATCACGTGAAACGGCAATTCTGGCGGTGTGGAATGGGAGTGGGAAATTATGAAACAAAAAAGAATTTATGTATAAATATGTACAAAAATTATTGTCAAAACCAATTTCTTCATTCATTTAAAAGTTCTGATTGACAAAAATAGCGCCTTTCTTTAATTATCTCACTGATTATGGTCTGGTATGAATTCGTATTGAACCTGTCGCACTCTTAAATGAATTGCGCAACGTGATCTGACTAAATACCGACAAAAAGGATGTCGTCGAATTATGGCAAGAAAAGTAACCAATTCCCAAGTAAATCGGACAGCTTTTGAATATAGTATAGTGCCATGGAACTCATAGCATTTATTGAATTAAGGCCCTTTATTCTGCCGAGCTGCGGTATTACTATATCTAAGTCGACAGTGAAAGCAACTGCAGCTGTCTGTCTGAATACGGGTCCCACACCGTTGGTAGACACTTGCTGCAGCTCTCAGACCCGCCTACTCACTTGGACTGGCTGGTTCAAATGGCTCTGAGCACTATGGGACTTAACTTCTGAGGTCATCAGTCCCCTAGAACTTAGAACTACTTAAACCTAACTAACCTAAGGACATCACACACATCCATGCCCGAGGTAGAATTCGAACCTGCGACCGTAGCGGTCACCCGGTTCCAGACTGTAGCGCCTAGAACCGCACGGCCACCCAGGCCGGATTCACTTGGACTAATATTGTCCTTAACAGTCCTCTGTGTCAACTGCTCTGGTATCTTGCCGTATGCGAGTGACAGGCATCAGCTGCTTGGCCACTGGCCAGATAAAGACAGTGTCTCACTACATGCAAGCGAGAGAACAAAAAAAAAACACTTCTAATGTCCAACTGGTCTTAGAGCTTCTTAATTTCCTCACTCTGCTTACAGAGTGACATATATATACAGCTCACAGAGCAGCGCTGGTACATCTACTCGATAGTCAATCAGAGTACAAGTGCCCCTGTATTGCACACGACATGGCACGCACACCGGTATGTACTCTTCACTCACGGAGAATTTTCAGACCCCTCTATCACTTTACACTAAACTAACAGCTCCGCAATTCCAAAAGAACTGCGGAAGGATCGCCCTTTCCTGTCCAGTAATAGGGCTCATCTCTAAACGAGTGCCCCGTTATTTCGAGTCGTACAAGCTTCCGCCATTTCGTACTAATCTACGTAGCAGCTGAATGGACTCCTACCTAGTCTTTTCAGAAGATACAATGCCTGTCTTTTTTTCTTATTTTTTTTTTTTTAATTTAAGCTGTGGCCTTTGGACTGCGGCTGGGCTGGAGCTGTTTCGCCACAACTGGCTTCGCTTCCCACTCCACCTTCCGCAGACTCTCACGGCCCGAGCCCATATTAATGTGTACTGCTAAGAGATGGTTTTCAACCGGCTGGTCTACGTCCCCTGCCGTGTCATTGACTCCAGAACGCGGCCGCCGCAAACACATTGCCCTGAGGCAGCTAATGCAAAACTGCTGTTCCATCCCCGTCACGCAGCGTGGAGGGCCCTGCTAGTTCACTATGTCCGTTCTCGTTTCCTGTTGTTTCTCAGCAAAAACACTGTGCCGTATTCTGACTGTCAATTATCCCTTGACCGAGAGAGGTGGCGCAGTGGCTAGCACACTGGACTCGCATTCGAGAGGACGGCGGTTCAATCCTGTGTCCGGCCATCCTGATTTAGGTTTTCCGCGAATTCCCTAAATCGCTCCAGGCAAATGCCAGGATGGTTCCTTCGAAAGGGCACGGCCGACTTCCTTCCCTAATCCGATGAGACCGGTGACATTGCTGTCTGATCTCTTCCCTCAAACAACCAAACCTCTTACCGCAATTACAACACAAGTTCTGTACTAATCACTTCATGTAAAACGTCTATAAAATCCGACGCCTTACAGGCGTTCCCATACCCTCTCCCATTGCAGGCTGTGCCACCGTTTCCGGCTCGTTAACTAGCAGCTTACAAGCCGAAATTTCTTTATAAAAGCGTTGAGAAAGCGTCTGGGTTTCTCAGTGTATTTCTGTGTCATCGACAAGTCTGCAGCTTAACAACAAGCCAGGTTTTTCTTTCAGCAAAGCATTTTAGGTCTTCGGAACTCGGACTGTGGCTCAGCTGTCAGTTACTTCTTATACGGCACACGTCTTCCTCGGCGAAGCACAGCACTTGAAAGCCGCACAAGCCTTTTGTGGCTTTCAGAGCAGGTTTGCGATACCCAGGCGCGACATGAATACAGTCCTTTGTCCAGTGTGTCAGGTAAGTAGTAATCCAGATCCTTTACAACAACTTCATTGAATGATACTCAGGTCGTCTTTTCACACGCACTCTGGTTTCTGAATCAAAATTTTAATCGAACATCATTTTTCGAATGCCAGATTTGACAAACGCATCTCACTTTAATTTCAGCTTTAATTGATGAGAATATTAATTCCGCAGATACTGATTAAACTTTCACAGACTGTTTCATTAGGTCAAACTTAATGTATAGATGCAATAAATAACTTTTGGAATTCATATAGTTCTAGAGCAAATTTTCGTCTTTCCAGGTGTCAAAGATTTTCTTTCACGCCTTTTTCTTCTGGAGCACTATTTATCCCTTTCCCAAATATCCCACTAACCACTTTATTGAATAAAATGCTGTAAGAAATACGCTTGTGAGCCAAAACATCACGACAACCGCCACTCCTGCTGTTCGACTAAATTACAAGCCGACAGTTTGTGGACGTGGAGCTGGTCGCCGATAGCGTCCAAAATGTATTCCACTGCGTACAAATCAGACGAGTTTGATGCCCAAGAAATCAACTTGAGATAACAGTCACGATTCTTAAATCACTGTAGTACGATTCTGCCCTTGTGATACAGGTGGTTGTCCTGAACAAGATCTTGATTTTCAGATCGCATCAATTCGAATAAAATTCTCGAGCTGTCAATGGCTATCTGCGCCATCGTTGCCAGGAGTAAACCCACTGAATGCCGCTACTGTTTTTTTTCTTTATTGTAATTTCATGCCCCTGCCTCATATGGGTAAGGGAGGGCTGGCAGTGGCACAGTCCACCGCCCTTCAGCTAAATGGCTTTACAAAAATACATGAAAGGGGAACTATTACATAAAAAGGGGATAAAAGGGGGACATAGAAAACACAGTAAATGGAGATAATGGGAGTTAAATAAACACTAATATCGGGACATGCACTGGGGGACAGTTAAAATGTCGACATAATTTTAAAAGAACACAGCTGGAAATTCGTTGCACACTTAAAATCACTGGAGTCAAACCCAAGTTAAAAGTTATCCACAGTATAAAAATCACACAGAGCGAGACACTTAAAAAACCACTGGAAATGACGGAGTCCTCACGAGGCAGAAAACCGCTGTGAGGGACCTGCCGAGTGTACTAGAGACTGGGGAGGAGGGTAAAAGAGGGGACGAAGGTGCGGTGGGAAGCTGGGGGCCGGGAGGAAGAGGAAGAAGGGGAGGCAGGAGGCGCAACAAGAGGCAGGAGATGGCTGGGGCAGATGAAGAGGGAAGACAAGGCAGAATTGAATGCAGAGACACAGAAGGGGGACACAGGAAGGGAGGGGTAGGTGCTGGAAGTTGTGTTGGGAGAGGAAGTGGAGGACACAACAGTAAAGGTGTGGTAACGGGATGCGGGTGGAGATGCAGGGGGACACCAGGGGGTGAGAGGGTGATCGAGTTGGAGGATAATATACAGTATGTGGTTGTGTTCAAGGAGAAAAAGAACTTGGGGGAAGGAGATGAGGTCATAGAGGATGTGCATAGGGGGCAGAAGGTGGATAAAGAAGGTGAGGCAGAGTGCATGGTGTTCTAGGATTTGGAGGGCCTTAGAGAATCTTGAAGGGGCAGAAATCCAAGCAATGCTGGCATAACAAAGGATGGGACGCATCAAGGCTTTGTAGGTGTGAAGGATGGTGGAAGGATGCAATCTCCGTCCCTGGCCAGACAAGAGTTTCAGGAGGCAGAGTCTGTTGTGGGCTTTGTGTTGGATCGTAAGGAGGCAGGGAGTCCAGGTGAAGTGGTGGTCAAGGGTGAGGCCCAGGTATTTAAGTGTAGACGTTAGGTAGACAGGACGGTCGTAAATGGTTAGATAGTAATCATGGAGACGGAAGGAGCAGGTGGTGTGGCCTATGACAATTGCCTGAGTCTAGGGATGCATTGATATGAAGGAAACACTGGTTCCACCAAGTGATGAACTGGTAAAGGTGGGTTTCTAGGGCACATTAGGACTGTTGAAGAGTATGATAAAGGTCTAGGAAGGTAGTGTCATCAGCAAACTGGAGGAGACGAACAGGTGGGGGAGGTTGGGGCGTATCAGCAGTATACAGGAGATAGAAGAGAGGAGAAAGGACAGAGCCTTGGGAACGCCAGTGGTGTGACGTTGGAGGGATGGCAGGAGAGGAAGGAAGCAACAAGATGGACGAAATTGATAGGGAGAGCATAGGTCTGAAGTTTGAAGAGGAGCCCAGGATGCCAAACATGGTCATAAGCATTCTGGTGGTCGAGGGAAACAAAGATGATGGATCGATGGGAGTTAAGTTGGAGAGAAAGAAGATTGGTAAGGTTAAGGATCTGGTCACCAGCAGAGAAGGAGGGCTGGAATCCACAATGGGTAAGGTGCTGGTTAAGGTGGCGATGAATATGGTAGGAGAGGATGGACTCAAAGACCTTACTGAACACAGACGTGAGGCAGATGGAATGAGAGGAAAAGGTTTCAGAGGGGGGGTTTGTTGGGTTTAGGAGATAGCAGGACATGGGAAGTCTTCCACAGGTCAGGGTAAAAGCCAGTGGAGAGGAGGACATTGTACAGGGTAGCAAGGAAAGCCAGGAAGGATGTTCGAAGTAGAGAGGATATAAAATGTAGACTGACTGTGACGAGGGAAGCGTTTCTGAAGAAGAGAAATTTGTTAACATCGAGTATAGATTTAAGTGTCAGGAAGTCTTTTCTGAAAGTATTTATATGGAGTGGAGCCACGTATGGAAGTGAAACATGGACGATAAACAGTTTCGACAAGAAGAGAATAGAAGCTTTCGAAATGTGGTGCTACAGAAGAACGCTGAAGATCAGATGAGCAGATCACATAACGAATGAGGAGGTACTGAATAGAATTAGGGAGAAGAAGAATTTGTGGCACAACGTCACTAGAAGAAGGGATCAGTTGGTAAGACATGTTATGACGCATCAGGGGATCGCCAGTTTAGTATTGGAGAGCAGAGTGGAGGGTAAAAGTCGTAGAGGGAGACCAAGAGATGAATACGCTACACAGATTCAGAAGGATGTAGGTTGCAGTAGTTATTCGGAGATGAAGAGGCTTGCACAGGAGAGAGTAGCATTGAGAGCTGCATCAAACCAATCTCTGGACTGAAGACCACAACAACAACAATGTTTACCAGACTGTTTTTTTTCCTTGATTTGGTCTGTACCGCCTCCTCCTAAAACGCGGAAAGCAAAGTGTTGCACTAGAAGAGAGCTGTTTCAGAATACCGAAGATAAAGTGCTCAAAGCTTTTAAGGTATGAATTTTAAAGCCCCATGTTTGCTAGACTTTGTTGCTTCGAATATTTACTATTCCTAGCCCTGACGTCCGCTATATACATTTAAGACTGTCAAAACAATGCATTTTTAAATACTGAGTGTCAATTGTAAAATGATACTAAGCCATGCGAGATATGTCACATCAAGATTCAACACACTAAAAATCACAAGATCTAGTAACATTCATTGAACAGTCTTTTGGTAGGTTAGTGTAATTTATATTAAACTAGACACATTTTGCTGTGTGACTCGCCGTTAACTTGTTTATGTAGCTCAATGCGTTTGGGATCCATGCTGTGGAAAGAAAGAGCTACGCACCTAAGAAAAGAAGGGAGCTGCTGAAATGCGTTTTGCAAATTTCATATGGGTTAACAGTGACTCAAAAGAAATCTTTCTTATTTATGGCAAATATTCGTTGTAATTTCTGTTCATCGTTGTTCAAAGTGCAACTTCTGGCGGATGGGTGACTCAAAAACCAGTGCTTCTTGAAGGTGCGCTTTACTTCAGTACAATAATTTCTTTTTTCTTTTTAAAAATGGTGTTATCAGAACTGCGGCTTATGAGTACAAGGGGAATAATCAGGAAATGGTTGCACCTTGGGAGAATATTATATATAGTTCAGAGTTCTAGTAAACGTCTGCATTCGTTTTGTCGAGTCACAAACTCTGTGGAGCCATTAGCTAAATAAGCACTTAAGCTGCAAACTAATACAGCGTTGTGTACCTTCATAGAGCGAGGTCGCAGGTGGCGTGTACAGTACACAGTAGTCCACCGCATGAGTGGTAACTTGCTCAGAGCCAGGTGCTTCTGTTTGTTCAATAAATCTGTTAGTTTAACGGTACAGATTTCCACGGTCGTAACTCTTTCCGAATAGTGTAAATATGTGGAACACATCGAACTAACAATAGCGAAATAGCAGTGATTCATCGAACGCAGTTTTCATTGGCCGGAAGAGCACTTTAGGAAATGACTGATAACACTGGGGATGGAACATGCTATCACATATTTCACAATCACTCTTCAAAACCTATTTGTAGTATAATATGATGTTCCTCAATAAATTTATGATTACTTTTCATATTAAGAGTTCAGAAGAGTAGTATAATATGAAAAAAAAGTCACAGGCGCGACCTACTTAGCATATACACACTAATACTTGTACCTCTGAGACGGCGTTTTCGAGTTACTCCTTGTCATATGTTATTACTGCTATGCATCTTCACTGGTATCGGAAAATGAAACATAGCTTATATTGATAAGTAATGACGCAGTTGAATTAAATACTTTTTAGGGCTTATTAACAATTTCACACAACATTGAATACGATTCATTATTAAAGACTGATTTCCAAGTAGACTAAATCCATATGTAAGAGTCCTCATATTTTAACACGACTCTCTGAATACAACAACTTTATTGAATTGTGTATCAGATAGTTAATTTCTATCACGTCTTATAATGGACAACTTCTAGGTTCAATTGAAGAATAAGTATGTTTTCTACGCTCATTTATGATAGCAGTCTAGACATATTTTAACTACTGCACTTTTTTAAACAGTGCGCAAAGGTTGCTGTTCCTGAATTTGAGCCACTAACCCACCTGGATCCCCGGCCCTATCTGTCTCTCATTAAACGCAAATTATTTCTTAAACATCCCAGTAACACTCAAGTTCTCCTTAACTTTCAATTACAGGTTTCATAAGTGCGCCCTGCACTGTTATTGGACGCTCCACTCATGTCCGGCTTTACTGATAAGGTAAATAATTTTCAGTGACCAAAAATGTTCAAATATGTGTGAAATCTTATGGGACTGAACTGCTAAGGTCATCAGTCCCAAAGCTTACACACTACGTAACCTAAATTATCCTCAGGACAAACACACACACCCATGCCCGAGGGAGGACTCGAACCTCCGCCGGTACCAGGCACACAGTCCATGACTGCAGCGCTAAGACCGCTCGGCTAATCCCGCACGGCTCAGTGACCACTCGTCGTAGCTCCCACGTGCACAACAGCAGAATGTGACATATCTGATATCACAAAGGTACAAGATACGGTTAGGGAAATCATGCAACCGATATATTCAACCAGTCGTGAACTCTCGCATCGGACGCATGCTTAAACAAAACTTTGGAGTACCCATATGAGTTTTACCAGCACTACCCAAGGCTTTAGAATACATAGTTCACCAACAGTTCACTTATTATTTAACATCACATAACCTTTTAGATGAATATAAGTCTGATTTCCGGCAAAATCGCAGCACAACAACTGCTCTTACTGAAGTGACTAACGATTTAAAACAAGTCATGGACAAACATCAGGTGACTATTATGTACATTAGGAAACTATTATGTGCTTTTTAGGTTTCAGCTAAGCATTAGACACTGTGGATTTTGACATTTTACTTACAAAACACAAAATCCTTAACTTTTGGTCAAGTGCTGTAGAATGGTTCTACTCATACCTTACATGTGTAATGAATGGAACATAAAGGTCACAGTGGAAGAACATAGTATCGGGAATCCCAAGGATCAGTATTGGGTCCATTACTATTCCCATTATACGATAATGGCGTCTCAGCTGTTCTCTCCCACTGTAAATATCAACTATACACTGCTCATCTCCAGCTACATCTGAAACGTCCCCTTTGAAAAATTATATACGAGACTGTGCTTAAACTGACACAATATTTTTAGCGCAACGCAATCTGACTTTCAATAATCCCTACAAAAGAATGGCCCTGACTAACATTAACCTATACCTTTCACAAATCACTTACCTAACAAAAATCTTCTTTACTCCAATTACTGCAATATAGCGAGCGCCACTACTGCCAGCTAAATAAAAGATTCTAACTACTGAGGGCATTAACTACTGATAGGCGTAGTTAGCAAATGAAAGATTTTGATAGAGAACAAATGATGTATTTACCTTAATAGTCATAATATATATAGCAGTTCATGACATCCAGTCTTACAAATTTCAAAACTCCGCCATCTCTCTCCCCACATCCGACACTGCTGGCGGCTCACCTCCAACTGCGCAACGCTACGCGCTGTTCACATCCAGCTGACCAACACTACAATGGCAGACAACAATGCAAACTAGCCACAGACTGCACACAGCACAGTCAGTGATTTTCATACAGAGCGCTACGTAACGTTGCCAATAAGAAAACCTAAACAGCCTACTTACATAGCCCCTATCCCCCACAAAAAATTTTACAAATTGTTTTGGGCAGTGGCCAATAATTATTTGATAAAATTTTTCATAATTACAATAACAAAGATATCAAATGGACACACTTATTGATAAAATGTTGGTCAAAAGCTAAAATTTTCTCACAGTCCATAAAGACAGTCCTGATCATTCATCACAGTAAAATTGCAGTGTTTTTCTCAAAGTCTGAGCAGTAAAAGAAAATGCACACGGAAGTAGAGCATTTCCATGTTTCCATGCAGTCTTGAAGAAGTAGTGTTGTCCTTCCAACGGAAAGATAGTGCTGACTCTCGACATGCAGGCAGGTAATGGGCCACAAATGAGCAAACCCACAGCAGAGTCAGTCCAAGTTCCAGAATATTGGTAGGTAGGTCATCACAGAGTAGAGCACTGTAGTCCTGGTAGACAGTATGGTATTGGTGCGCCACCAGAGGTGCAGACCCACTACAGTCCTTGTAGAAATAATGGTATTGGTGGGTCATCAAAGGTGCAGACTGTAAGGGGTCCGTAGGCCCTTACTATAAGTTTGCGACAGCACAGGTCGACAGGACAGACAATCGATAGTGTGTGTCGGGTTGCGAGAGCGAGAGCGAGTGTTGAGTGAGTAGTGTGTGGTACGCGCTGTGGGCCGAGCCGGGTGGAGGTCTGTTGCTGGAATGCAAGACCATACCGACAAAAGGAGTGGCCATCGCCGTGGTTTAACCCCTTTGTGTTAGGAATATTCGGGAAAGTGAAAAGGTATAATTACTAGTGTGATTCAGTGATATTTTTATGCCGATATTTGTAATTACGCGTCTACCGCGCCGGCATCATTTGGATTGCAGTGTTGGATTGCAGTGTTGGATTGTAGTGTTGGATTACAATGATTGAAATTGCGTGTGACGATAATGAATAACTAAAGAGCCTGTGCTGAGATTAGCCGTTATTAATTCTGTACGATGAAGGCAGTGGCTGTCTCCTTACTTTGTGTTTTTGTGATGAATATAGGTCATTGATTAATGAAGCTGTGTTGTCGTTCTTCTTGGCACCAGACATTTCTTTATTACAGCATTTGAGAAGGACAGAATGGAATGTAACATCTCCGTAGCAGTCCAATCCGATTGCCAGCCCCATTAGGTACACGGTCACATTAATTAATATCTGTTTTGGGCTGCTATCAGATCTCGATCGAGCGGGATAAGTCAGTAAGATCAAAGCGGAGTGTTACAAGACCCACTGCAGTCCTTGTAGAAATAATGGTATTGGTGGGTCATCAAAGGTGCAAATCCACTATAGTCCTTGTAGAGATGGCCAGCAGCCATCTGTTGCAACTGTGCAGTTGCACAATCACCATCGAAGAGTCTTGCGGACAATTTAGCAAGACCATAAACCACCACTTGTGCACTCACTAAGTTTTTGAAATTGTCCTTAGAACCAGCAATGCTGTTATCCAGTCCCTTGCTGAATTATTAACACACGTGCAAACACTATCAGTCCCTACTTCTCACATATTGTCCATATACTATGACCAACAGAAACGTGTGCAGTGAAATGTAACTTACAAGTTACTTAATTTGGTGAACTGGTGTCAATTACAATTTTATAACATAAGAATACAATAACAAAGGTACAAAATTCATCATTAAAGAACATTACGGATAACATTTGTGGTAATGCAGGCTTTACAGAAGAATCGAAATAACATATACATCAGTGTTACAGGAATTATGACATAAGTAAATTCATAAAAGATCAGAATAACTTTTGAAACATCAACTTCACACATGAGCATTAAAACAAAACAGAGTAAATAATGTCTAAACATCATTACAAAGTAAATAACATATTATCAGAAAAATTCTACAACGTAACTCTCATCAGATAAACATGTAAAGACAGGAAAAACACAAATATACAAGAGTACACAAACACATAGCAGAATAACACAAGAGGAAAGGGCAGGGTTTGTTTTCAGTGTAACATTTGGTACTGCAGTCCAACCTAAAAACTTCATTCCATAGATCTTTCGTCTTATTTCAATATTTGTTTCCACCAAAAAAATCCTATCCAAGCATGCTTTCTGTATTTATATGTTCACATATTTCTACCTCATTATTTATTTTCCATTATGTTACCTCATCATTTATTTCCAAGAAAATCCTACCTAAACCTGCTGTCCCTAAACCCTACTTTTTTGGTTCATATCCTCTTTCAAAATACTTTTTTGGCCAAACCATTTTCTTACAGCTTCTCGATGCATTTCTTCCAATTCATCACAACTCGTTCTCTCGTATAGCCTACCCCATCTTAAGCTAACTTAAATCTACTGAGCTCAGATGCTAATTTAAGGAACGAGGCAATGCAGCAGCACAAAACAATTAATACAAACAGCTATGATAAAAAATACAAATGGAAAAGGAAGCAGCATAAATTAGCAAAGCAAATGGGATATTACAATTAATATAAGGCAATGCGCAGCAAACAAGAAAAATAAATTCCTAGTAAAACTGGCTTAACAGAGTAGTGTAAAGTGAAATTTAGTAGCACTATGCCTGGCAAACAGCAGCAGCAAATGCAATAACTTATATCTAAACATGACATAGCTCAAGCAGAAAAAAAATATTACACTAAAGACAACAGTGCAGACAAGGGAAATGTATATTCACATCTTAATGTCTATGTAATTAAAGTGGTGCACCACAAGAAGGTATTCTACCAAAAAAATTACCATGTAGTTGAAAAGAAAATTCTGTATGCAATTCTTATGAAGGGAAATGTCTTTTTATGCTCCTTCGTTTTTTTGAATAGATCATAAAATTATTTACTGGATCTGGCTCAAATGGCTCTGAGCACTATGGGACTCAACTGCTGAGGTCATTAGTCCCCTAGAACTTAGAACTAGTTAAACCTAACTAACCTAAGCACATCACAAACATCCATGCCCGAGGCAGGATTCGAACCTGCGACCGTAGCGGTCTTGCGGTTCCAGACTGCAGCGCCTTTAACCGCACGGCCACTTCGGCCGGCTATTTACTGGATCTGTAGGCATAAAATATTTATATTAGTACATCTATAAAATTTTATTTTAACCAATGCTGCAGTGCAGCTAGGAACTATATATTAAACAAAATAGGCAAAGCAAGGCGTGAAACGTCATTCACTAGCCATATGGCATTTCATAACACAGTACACAATCTTTCAACTAGCAAGACAATAGACATGAAATGTTTCTCATAATTTCATTTCAGTAAATAACGTAAATTAAGAACTCTACAGTGTAATCATGTTTTCAGGTTTGAGGGTGTCGTATTTACAATGCTTTCTACAAAGGAATGTCAATAGCGAGGATAATGGCCTCTTTTTTTTTCTTCTCCACCTGTGCCTCTGAAAGGCACACACTAATGGCTTTTTTCCAGGCATCTGTCACGCAGCTGGGTGCCCACAACGCATTACGTGAAGGTGGTCACTTAACTTTCTTACCAAAATATTTACGACAGCAGTTTCCGCTACAGTGAGTGACAGTCTCATATAAAAATATTTCACAGGTCAAGCATTGCGTTACAAATCTGTAGAAACAAAATCCTATTGATATAACAGTGTCCAAAAAATTTTCGTCAGCATTGTAATACGTTCACGCATTTACATACATTTCATAACTCTTAAAGTACGATTCTTGGTTTCCAACAACCTTTTTCACAAAGCAGAGTCCCTAACCACTACTCATTATTCCTTACCTTATTCGTCGACACTTCTTCAATATTTCATCATAACAGATATGTAGCATAATCAAATAACTCATATAGCATCAGCTTATTGATCATAAACATACCGCAACAGCATAATACACATAGTCATCGTAATAATAACATCATAACACCTCAGTCAACTCTCAAAATCGTCGTAGCTTCCTCCAATAATTTCAAAACCTAAAAAAATTCTCTGCTCATGTCAAAAGTGTCATCTGCCTCAAACGTACTTTAAAAATCGTGATCCCATATCAAATATGTCATTCAAAGCTCTCATAATATCACAATGGGTCTGAAAAAATATGAACAGTTCGCAAAGTACAGACAAAATACAATTTCATAAGTGTGAAATTATCCAACAGTGTAATTGCATAAACATGTGTCACTGACATATAAAAAATTTTTTTGTTTCTCTGTTAAATAATCAGATAGTTGTGTAATTCTGTGTTGGAGAAATATGGAACCGATGTGTAAAGTTGTATAAGCAAATACCATATTAGCTAGGGCTCCTTGTGCTTGCCACACACATGGTACACAAAGTAAGCGTGTACCTCCCTGAGGATTAATGAATAATACCCTCAGGTGTTACAGATTACAGCAATGGAATGAATGTATCACGGAAAACCTTTGTATCATTGTACTTCAAATATCTTTAAAAATAAATGTTTTAAATAGAAAATTAATCATTCAAATACGTGTACTGTAGCACTAAACTGTGCGTCTTGTTGTAAGATAATCTCTGTGGAAGTGTCGTATTTATCGTCCTCCAAAAGCTAAGTTCTGCAAAAGTCAATGTACTCACCTCATGATAAACAAAAGTGAAATGCTTTGCATATAGATATCGTAGTTATCACGTACAGTACCGTGATCAAGAAAGTACTACACTGTAACATATTGTTGTGCTACAAAGCAAAAAAAAGGCTGTCTTATTGTAGCTGTACCATAAATTTACTATTAAACATGTTTTACTTTCCAGAATAATACATAAAACTGTGCAGACATAAAACAGAAACCACGCAAAAGCAACATTGTAAATTGTCACTCATTAGTAGCGTCATGATGAAATCGTGTAGCTCTCACATAAACTAACCACTGTGTCATCTGGTATTTCTCAGAAAGTACTTTAAATCCAGAATGTATTTTCAAGTAAACCAAAATGTTGCATTAAAATCTCATTAGCAGTACCAGCATATGTTCTAAGTATGTAAGTCTTATAGTCGTTACGTAATCGTGCAACTAACAAGCAAGAATGTAGAAATAACAACACTGTGTCGTCTGTTCACTATAACAATGCATTCGTAATTTCTGTTTAAATAAGTTCTCTTGGTTCTTGACTGGATATTTAACTTCAAACATTGTTGCATGTTAACAGATTCTAAGTCTGACAAAGTATACTAGTAATGTAAAGTGAAAGGTTATATGGCAAAGACAAAGTTAAAAAGCAGATTATCTTTCAACAAACGGTTTTACATGTGAAATGTGGTGTAAACCTTTACTCTTACTACTATGCAGAGCTCCAGCTTCAACGGAATCATCGTGTGGTATATGTCGGTAAAGAATACTGGAATTTTTCTCAAGGTTAGCATCTATGTTATTTTTCTCTGAGCCAGCTGGCGCACTCGGCTGCCTGCTGTGCGAGTCATTGTCTGTCTCTTTGTTGGCGCGCGTCATTATTAGGATTAGGAGACCTAACTTCTACAAATTCACCTTGCCGAGAAGGCCCTGCCCTGTTTAAATCCCGCCAGTTCTGATACAATTCAGCTCTGTCGTTACGATCATATCGTCTGTCGTCACAACGGTAGATTCCATAATTTCTTTCTTGTCGGTCACGTGGTGGAGAATTTCTCCCTGAATCGTAACTGCGCGCTGGACCGTTGCGTCTACAGTTATTCTGTCTCCCTTGATAATAATTGTTTTTGTTCCCACATTGTCTGTTTCTATGGTAATCTCTGTCATATTCATTACTACGGAAATGCGATCTTTCACTGTAACTATTATTACTGTGCCAGTGGTTGTCATATGGGTGATGTCTGTTTTGGTCACGATTTGCGTTGTAAGAATAGACTTGTCGTGTCCAGTTATTGTTTCTGTCGTCACGGAATTGTGACGGATGTGACCTGTAGTGATTGTTTACCTGTTTTCGCATCCCACGACTGTCTGTGTCAATTTCTAATTCTTGTAAGAGTCCCTGAAAAGCTTCACTGTCCTCTTTGCAACGTCCTGCCAAAATAATATGTCGTAAATGTTCAGGTAATTTGATTAAGCAAATGCGGATGAGTTCTGAGGGGCTGTATGGGTTTGACCGGTATTGATTCTTATGCAACACGTCTTCAAAATATTTGACAAGACTGGAAAATTCAGATTGTTGAAAGTGTTTCATCATCATGATGCTGTGTTTTACTCAGTCTTGTGTAGCTTGAGACCAATATGCTGAGAGGAAGGCATGATAAAATTCTCCTTCACTGTGACAATCGTGAATGACCGATCGCATTCTTACAGCTGGTTCATTCTCTAAGTAGCCACACATAAATTCTAATCTGTGCTCTAATGACCAGTTGGGAGGAAAACAATGAGAGAATTGATGGAGCCATGCTTGTGGATGAATGTCGTTGCCAGAATTCTTAAATGTTTTGAATTTACGTGTAGTAATGAACAGCTTATAGTCAAAATCATCATGTCGGCGAGTCGCATGTCGGTCATTGTTACGTAGTTTCGGCGGTTCCATCTCAAAATTCGGTATACCACGCCAATTTCTTTCATAATTTCCGAAGTGCCCTGAGTTATTATTTTGTGGCTGTTCCGTATTTCTATGTCCCTCTTCCCATATTGGAGCGCGAGCGGCATCTGAAATACGTAATTCCTGTATTACCTGAGTCAGCTGATCTTGTAATTCCCGGATTTCTCTTTGGTGTTGCGTATTAATTTGATTCTGATTTCGTTTGAATTTCCTAATTTATTCGCACTCTTCTGTGTCATTAAAGACTACCGGTTTTGTGTCATTCAGATTATCATCTACCTTCGTAGATAAGTTAGTGAACTGATCCGAAAGTTCGGCTACTTTCTCCGATAGTGAACACATTTCCTCAGTGTGTTTTTCTGAACCAAGTTTCAGAGTGTCCATTTGTGTTGCAATCGAATCTACTGTGTCCTTTAAGTTTTCCTGAGTTTTTGCAAGTTGCGTAACCGAATCGGTAGATGCAAATGAGTCAATTTTGGCCCACAAGCTCTCATGATTTTCATGAACAATGGTTTGCAGTTCTTTTATGGCTGCTTCGTGATTCTGTAATGCATTTTAATGCCGCGAAAAAATAGGTTGAAAATGCTCACAAATTTATGTTTCTACGTCATTACAGACTTTTTGACATTTCGATTCAATGTTATGTAACTCAGTAGTTAAATCTTCATGTGTTTGTTCAAGTGTGGTGTCTAACTTCCGAAGATTTTGTTCCATTGTGTCTAGCTTTTGAAGCTTTTGCTGTGTTTGTCTCTGATTTTCTTCCACTGTGTCTAACTTTTGAAGATTTTGTTCCATTGTGTCTAACTTTTGAAGCTTTTGTCCCATTTGTTGCATTAATTGTAATAGCAATGCACTTGTGTCTGAAACATGTTTCTCAGTGCTATTCGGCGATGCACTTGAACCGGCAATATTCGCAGTTTGAAAAGCAGAAAATGTGTCTTGACTTATTTGAGAAAACGGTGAGGACGCAAAACCTGAATCTACAGTATTTGCAAGATTGTGTCCTGTCATTTCGGATTCCTGAGGCAAGCTGTTGCCGACCGATCGATCGATAGTGCTTCCCTGTTCACTAATTGTTTCACTGCCTACACCATAATTTGCAGCCCGCTCCATTTCCCTATGCACAATTACCAAATTACTACTTTGAACATAAGTTAATTCATTACTCTGCGGCGCTAACACACTGCTTTCGTCTTCACTGTCATTTCTCAGTTTACTTTGAAGCCTAGTATTACGTTTTTCACACGCCATTATTGTCACAATATTTCACATGACAACACAGAAAAACACAATTTGAAGAGCAAAAATAAGAGAACACATTAACATATCACTGATAATAATATCTAGTTAATTGCAAGCGCAGCAGCGAAATACTTGTTGCAAATCTACGTGCATGCCACAACAAGAATGAAAGACTGCAACTACAAAGGAGATTCTCTCTACAATTACGCGCTAGCAATAAACAAAATCTACATTAATTACACAAACTACAAGAAAAAAAATAAGAAGATTCCAGTGAGGTATCCTCGCCTAAGGGTCGACATATGAAACGTCCCCTTTGAAAAATTATATACGAGACTGTGCTTAAACTGACACACAATATTTTTAGCGCAACACAATCTTACTTTCAATAATCCCTACAAAAGAATGGCCCTGACTAACATTAACCTATACCTTTCACAAATCACTTACCTCACAAAAATCTTCTTTACTGTAACTATTGCAATATAGCGAGCGCCACTACTGCCAGCTAAATAAAAGATTCTAACTACTGAGGGCACTAACAACTGATAGGCATAGTTAGCAAATGAAAGATTTTGATAGAGAACAAATTATGTATTTACCTTAATAGTCATAATATATATATAGCAGTTCATGACATTCAGTCTTACAAATTTCAAAACTCCGCCATCTCTCTCCCCACATCCACCACTGCTGGCGGCTCACCTCCAACTGCGCAACGCTACGCGCTGTTCACATCCAGCTGCCCAACACTACAATTGCAGACAACAATGCAAACTAGCCACAGACTGCACACAGCACAGCCAGTGATTTTCATACAGAGCGCTACATAACGTTGCCAATAAGAAAACCTAAACAGCCTACTTACACATCTAACTGAAAACCCAATAAACTTGTGCACATCCCTCCAGCATTTAAATACTGATTTACTTTCCTTGTTATTTTAGACTGGGCACAGAACTCATCTAAAAGACAAGCCATCTTAGTAGGTCATGAACGACTCATTATCCCTCAATACAGAGAATCTCTTCCACCATTAATTCTAAACGGCACAGAAATAATCTTTCCTTATTCTGCAAACCTTGGAATAATTCTGGACTATCACCTAGACTGGACTGAACACACAATTGTAATCTGAAAGAAGGTGTCAGCGTCACTTCATTCACTACAGAAATGTGAAAACGTGTTTCCTTTCGAGCTTAAAAACGAGCTTGTAGAGTCACTTGTTCTCCCTATAGTCGACTATGGTGATGCTATTCTCCATGGACTTCCATACGAAAGTTCACGCAGGTTGGAACTGGTGATGAATGCTTTTGCACATTATATTTGTGACATTCGCTTTTTGATCATATCACTCCTGCCTACAAACAGTTATCAACGCTAATGCCAGTACACGTAGGGCCTATCATACCCTTTGCTTACTCTATCGTCTTCTCCATTACTGTACTCCCCTTATTTATGGTCAACTTTTACACTACTATCTGAACAGCACAGCAGAAACACCCTCTCTCAACCTAGTAAAATCCTCTCTGCATTGGCACATAACACTGCCATATTCTTTAAATCATTCTCCGTATTAGAAACCCGACTCTGGAACAGTCTTGCACCAAATATCAAATCCCTTCCAAGCCTCAAAATACACCTAATCACCCACCTTCTATCACAAAGCCATCTATTCCATGTTCAGATCCACTGCTAAGTCTCGCAATCTCCCTCTACCCCACGACTCCGCCCCCTCCCCTTTTTTCAGCAGGGTTCCCTATTTGTATTTTATTGTTTTCTATCTTCTACTGGCACTGTCATTTCAATTTTCTCCTTCATCTATATTCTTTTCACTCCCGATAGCTCAGATGTACTAAAATAAGGTATATAATTCCTTACGCCATTCAGTATTACTGTTATTATTAGTATTATTATCATTATTATTATTATTATTATTAGTATCAACTACTACTATTGCTACTATCACCATTGTTAATATTATTGTGACTGTAATGACTGTAAACTTTTTTTGTTAAATCTTTGGTATGTGTTGTTCCTGGCCAGGCCAAATAAGCAACAAATAACAAATAAATAAATATTGTTACAATCTCGTTGTTCATATATTTTAGCTAAAATTGCGGAAATGTTATGTTGATTGTTGATATCTGTAGCGCACTTTGCCAACGGCTTCGACTCTTGCGTTCTTTGGTAGAAAGTCATAGCAGATGAATTCTTGTGTGAACTGCTCTATGAAGCGGAAACTCGCATAACGGCATGTTAGTTGCTCTTTGAATGGCGGAGGGTTTCCTGAAGTCGCAAGTGATCAACATTAAATTTTCATATTTCTGGACGACGTCTGTCCTGAAAATACTAATATATATTTTTGTGGCTCTCCTAGGTGGTGTCAGAACATTTTGATTCACAGACAAGTCGTCGCACGTTTTAGGAGAATGTTTGATTTTGACGTCCACGTGCTATCAAAGCTTGTTCATCTTCACTACTTTGAAACACATGTCTTCTAATAAACAAGTGCTCATCACTTTTAAGGTATACATTTAAGAGCACATGTTCACTGAAACTTTTTTTCTTGTTTTGGTGCAGAGTACCTCTTCCCATAATATGGAAAGCAAAGAGCTTGCAATAGAAGAGATTTGTTTCACAGTATCCAAGATCAAGACTGGCGCATAGCTCTTAAGGTATTCTTTTTAGAGTCCATGTTTACTTATTTGTTTCAAATTATCGTTCATGTCATATTCCTGAATATTGAGCATCACTTCTGAAACACCCTGTATAACTGTTAACACGCAACCATAAGCTTTATAAGGCACATAGCTGCTGACAAATTATAAGAAATAAAATTAAATTACAATAAAGTACTGTTAAAATTGTAGTTTTTTTATTTGCTGATAGATTTTTGCCAGTTTGCTTTATATGCACATTACTGGCCATTAAAATTTCTGCACCACGAAGATGACATGCTACAGACGCGAAATTTAACCGACAAGAAGAAGATGCTGTGATACCCAAATGATCAGCTTTTCAGAGCATTCACACAAGGTTGGCGCCGGTGGCGCCACCTACAACGTGCTGACATGAGGAAAGTTTCCAACCAATTTCTCATACACATCTACATCTACATACATACTCCGCAATCCACCATACAGTGCGTGGCGGAGGGTACCTCGTACCACAACTAGCATCTTCTCTCCCTCTTCCACTCCCAAACAGAAGGAGGGAAAAATGACTGCCTATATGCCTCTGTACGAGCCCTAATCTCTCTTGTCTTATCTTTGTGGTCTTTCCGGGAAATGTAAGCTGGTGGCAGTAAAATTGTACTGCAGTCAGCCTCAAATGCTGGTTCTCTAAATTTCCTCAGTAGCGATTCACGAAAAGAACGCTTCCTTTCCTCTAGAGACTCCCACCGGAGTTCCTGAAGCATTTCCGTAACACTCGCGTGATGATCAATCCTACCGGTAACAAATCTAGCAGCCCACCTCTGAATTGCTTCTATGTCCTCCCACAATCCGACCTGATAGGGATCCCGAACGCTCGAGCAGTACTCAAGAATAGGTCGTATTAGTGTTTTATAAGCGATCTCCTTTACAGATTAACCACATCTTCCCAAAATTCTACCAATGAACCGAAGACGACCATCCGCCCTCCCCACAACTGCCATTACATGCTTGTCCCACCTCATATCGCTCTGTAATGTTATGCTCAAATATTTAATCGATGTGACTGTGTCAAGCGCTACACTACTAATGGAGTATTCAGACATTACAGGATTCTTTTTCCTATTCATCTGCATTAACTTACATTTATCTATATTTAGAGTTAGCTGTCATTCTTTACACCAATTAAAAATCCTTTCCAAGTCATGTTGTAACCTCCTACAGTCACTCAACGACGACACCTTCCCGTACACCACAGCATCATCAGAAAACAACTGTACATTGCTATCCACCCTATCCAAAAGATCATTTATGTAGATAGAAAACAACAGCGGACCTACCACACTTCCCTGGAGCACTCCAGATGATACCCTCACCTCCGATGAACACTCACCATCGAGGACAACGTACTGGGTTCTATTACTTAAGAAGTCTTCGAGTCACTCACATACTTGGGAACCAATCCCATATGCTCGTATCTTAGTTAGGAGTCTGGAGTGGGGCACCGAGTCAAACACTTTCCGGAAATCAAGGAATATGGCATCCGTCTGATACCCTGCATCAATGGTTCGCAAGATATCATGTGAAAAATGGGCGAGTTTCGTTTCGCAGGACCGATGCTTTCTAAAGCCGTGCTGATGCATGGACAGCAACTTCTCTGTCTCAAGGAAATTCATTATATTCGAACTGAGAATATGTTCGAGAATCCTGCAAAAAACCGATGTTAAAGATATTGGTCTGTAATTTAGAGGATCCATCGTTCTACCCTTCTTATATACAGGCGTCACCTGCGCTTTTTTCCAGTCGCTCGGGACTTTACGTTGGGCAAGAGATTCGCGATAAATGCAAGCTAAGTAAGGAGCCAACGCAGTAGAGTACTCTCCGTAAAACGGAATTGGAATCACGTCAGGACCTGGCGATTTATTTATTTTCAACCCATTCAGCTGCTTCACAACCCATGGGATGTCTATCACTATGTCCTCCATACGGGAATCTGTACGAGACTCAAATGACGGTATGTTTGTACGATCCTCCTACGTGAAAGATTTCTCAAATGCTAAATTTAAAACTTCAGCTTTCGCTTTGCTGTCTACCGTTGCTAGGCCTGACTGATCAGTGAGTGCCTGGATGGAAGCCTTCGACCCGCTTACCGATTTTACGTGATACCAGAATTTCCTTGGGTTTTCAGAGAGATCTATTCCTAACGTATGACGGTGGTAGTGGTTGAATGCTTCGCGCATCGCTCTTTTTACAGCAGCACGAATCTCTACTAACTTTTGCCTGTCCTCATTCTCCCGATCTTTCTTGTATCGCGAGTGCAACTGCCTTTGCTTCCTGAGCATTCTCCGAATTGCGCTGTTAAACCACGGTGGGTCTTTTCCGTCCGTAACCCGCTTTTTCGGAACATACTTGTCCAATGCGTGATTTACAATGTGTTTAAAATTTGCCCAGAATTCTTCCACGTCCATCGTACCGGAAGTAAATGAAGTCGATTCATTTACTAAGTGTGATGCTAACAACTGCTTATCTGCTCTTTCTAGTAACAATACTCTCCTAGCCTTCTTGACCGACTTTTTAACGTCCGTAACCATAGTCGTAATGACAACATCATGATCACTAATCCCTGTCTCAACACTGACACTGTCAATGAGCTCATGTCTGTTCGTGGCTATCGGATCTAAAATATTTCCATTACACGTTGGCTGTCGATTTAGCTGCTCAAGAAAGTTGACCAGCGTTACCTGGTGAAACGTTGTTGTGATGCCTCGTGTAAGGAGGAGAAATGCGTACCACCACGTTTCCGACTTAGACAAAGGTCGGATTGTAGCTTATCGCGAATGCGGTTTATCGTATCGCGACATTGCTGCTTTCGTTGATCGAGATCCAATGACTGTTAGCAGAATATGGAATCGGTGGGTTCTGGAGGTTAATACGGAACGCCGTGCTGGATCCCAACGGCCTCGTATTACTAGCAGTCGAGATTACAGGCATCTTATTCGCATGGCTGTAACGGATCGTGCAGCCACGTCTCGATCCCTGAGCCAACAGATGTAGACGTTTTCAAGACAACAACCATCTGCACGAACAGTTCGACTACGTTTGCAGGAGCATGGACTATCACCTCGGAGACCATGGCTGCATTTACCTTCGACGCTGCATCACAGATAGGAGCGCTTGCGATGGTGTACTCAACGACGAACCTGGGTGCACGAATGGCAAAACGTCCTTTTTTCGGATGAATCCAGGTTTTGTTTACAGCATCATCGTGGTCGCATCCGCTTTTGGCGACATCGCGGTGAAGGCACACTGGAAGCGTGTATTCGTCATCGCCATACTGGCGTATCACCCGGCGTGATGGTATGGGGTGCCATTGGTTACACCTCTCGATCACCTCTTGTTCGCATTGACGGCACTTTGAACAGTGGACGTTACATTTCAGATGTGTTACGACCCGTGGCTCTACCCTCCATTCGATCCCTACGAAACCCTACATTTCAGCAGGATAATTCACGACCTCGTGTTGCAGGTCCTGTACGGGCCTTTCTGAATACAGAATATGTTCGACTGCTGGCCTGGCCAACACATTCTCCAGATCTCTCACCAATTGAAAACGTTTGGTCAATGGTGGCCGAGCAACTGGCTCATCACAATACGCCAGTCACTACTCTTGATGAACTGTGGTATCGTGTTGAAGCTGCATGGGCAGCTCGCCATCCAAGCTCTGTTTGACTCAATGCCCAGGCGTATCAAGGCCGTTATTACGGTTTTTATGGGTACTGATTTCTCAGGATCTATGGACCCAAATTGTGTGAAAATGTAATCAGATGTCAGGTTCTAGTATAATATATTTGTCCAATGAATACCCGTTTGTCATCTGCATTTCTTCTTGGAATAGCAATTTTAATGGATAGTGACAACTGTTTATTCACAACCAATAGAAAAGAATTACATGTTTTCACCTGTTATTGTCCTTCAGAGTAGTCACTGGCGTTATGTAAAACCCGTTACCAGCGATGTGGAAAGCGTAGTATACCATTAGCAGAACCTGTTCTGTTGATGGTGCGAATGGAGCGTTCTACTGCCTTCCGTATCTCTGGAACAGTTTTAAAGCGAATGCCACTAAGTGGTTCTTTCATCTTCGGAATCAAATCAAAGTCACAGGGACTTAAGTCCGGGGAGCATGGTGGATGGTACAGTACTTCCCAGTCCCATCGACGGAGCAGAGTAGGCACAGATTGCGATGTATGCGCACGCGGATTGTCGTGCAAAATGATGGATGTATTGCGTAGAAAGTGCCGCCGCTTCTTTCCAAAGCTGGTCGCAGGTGATGCTCCAAAACCGAACAGTAATACTGTGCATTGACGGTCTGCCGTGGAGGAACGTAATGCGTTAGGATAACACCATCACAGTCGAAAACATAGTGACACCGTTACGTTAGAGCGCTCACTCACAAGTGACTGTTTTTCCCTCGATTGTGCGCACGCCAGTAAGGTAGGTATCTCAACAACGTGTGCTATCGGCGACAATAGTAGATCCCATTGCATAGCGTCTCCACAGTAGTGTTACCGCTATTTAAGTTCCGACCTACGTACTTATATTTCTGAAATAACATTCGTGAAGTTTGAATAGATAGTCGTAGGGGGAGAGATCGGCTCTGTATGGAGGACGTGTAAGGGCTTCCCAGCGAAACTGCAGCTTAGTGGAAACAAACTTGGCAACATGTGGGCGGGCACTACTATTCTGCAACAGACTGACTCCGGCCATCAACATTCCTGGGTGTTTGGACTTGACTGTACGGTCAAATTATTACAAAGTGTCTACTTACCGCGTTGTACGTTAAGTGTGGCGCCGTGTTCCAGAAATTCAATGAGCAGTGGGCCCTTGCAGCCAGTGTAAGAGGTCATCATGCTTCTCCCAAAGCTTGCATACACGGCATGGAATGTTTTCGGTGGGGGTGAATCCATGTGGTTCCATTATTGGCTCTGACGCTTGCACTCTGGCTCAAAATAATGACACTATGTTTCATCTCCGGAGACTATACGGGACAGGAAACGATATTCTTCATGGGATACCGTTCTAGGTGCTGAAATGGTGTCGACATTATGTTCAGCTTCTACTTGTAACGCCGGAAATGGATATCCTCCTATTTCCATCTATTGTGCTATAAATTTTTTCCTGATTTTATTACCTGAAGATATGACATTTCTGTGTCTTTATAAATTGTAATTGTTTTACTACTTATATATATATACACTCCTGGAAATGGAAAAAAGAACACATTGACACCGGTGTGTCAGACCCACCATACTCGCTCCGGACACTGCGAGAGGGCTGTACAAGCAATGATCACACGCACGGCACAGCGGACACACCAGGAACCGCGGTGTTGGCCGTCGAATGGCGCTAGCTGCGCAGCATTTGTGCACAGCCGCCGTCAGTGTCAGCCAGTTTGCCGTGGCATACGGAGCTCCATCGCAGTCTTTAACACTGGTAGCATGCCGCGACAGCGTGGACGTGAACCGTATGTGCAGTTGACGGACTTTGAGCGAGGGCGTATAGTGGGCATGCGGGAGGCCGGGTGCACGTACCGCCGAATTGCTCAACACGTGGGGCGTGAGGTCTCCACAGTACATCGATGTTGTCGCCAGTGGTCGGCGGAAGGTGCACGTGCCCGTCGACCTGGGACCGGACCGCAGCGACGCACGGATGCACGCCAAGACCGTAGGATCCTACGCAGTGCCGTAGGGGACCGCACCGCCACTTCCCAGCAAATTAGGGACACTGTTGCTCCTGGGGTATCGGCGAGGACCATTCGCAACCGTCTCCATGAAGCTGGGCTACGGTCCCGCACACCGTTAGGCCGTCTTCCGCTCACGCCCCAGCATCGTGCAGCCCGCCTCCAGTGGTGTCGCGACAGGCGTGAATGGAGGGACGAATGGAGACGTGTCGTCTTCAGCGATGAGAGTCGCTTCTGCCTTGGTGCCAATGATGGTCGTACGCGTGTTTGGCGCTGTGCAGGTGAGCGCCACAATCAGGACTGCATACGACCGAGGCACACAGGGCCAACACCCGGCATCATGGTGTGGGGAGCGATCTCCTACACTGGCCATACACCACTGGTGATCATCGAGGGGACACTGAATAGTGCACGGTACATCCAAACCTTTATCGACCCATCGTTCTTCCATTCCTAGACCGGCAAGGGAACTTGCTGTTCCAACAGGACAATGCACGTCCGCATGTATCCCGTGCCACCCAACGTGCTCTAGAAGGTGTAAGTCAACTACCCTGGCCAGCAAGATCTCCGGATCTGTCCCCCATTGAGCATGTTTGGGACTGGATGAAGCGTCGTCTCACGCGGTCTGCACGTCCAGCACGAACGCTGGTCCAATTGAGGCGCCAGGTGGAAATGGCATGGCAAGCCGTTCCACAGGACTACATCCAGCATCTCTACGATCGTCTCCATGGGAGAATAGCAGCCTGCATTGCTGCGAAAGATGGATATACACTGTACTAGTGCCGACATTGTGCATGCTCTGTTGCCTGTGTCTATGTGCCTGTGGTTCTGTCAGTGTGATCATGTGATGTATCTGACCCCAGGAATGTGTCAATAAAGTTTCCCCTTCCTGGGACAATGAATTCACGGTGTTCTTATTTCAATTTCCAGGAGTGTATATTTATAGATTTATGTCGATGTATAATTGGTTTGTTTTGTAAATACTATTTGTATTTTTACGCTAGGTCTTGCCTAGGGAAAACTATGCTATCGATCGATTACGTCGATAGGTCGTGTGGAGAACCAAAGTGTGGAGGATCTTTGGTTGTGTTAACTCTGCCGCGTGGAGCGCGGGCAGAGGGGAGTCTGGCTTGAGTAGGGCGGTGGAGCAGGTGCGTTTCGTGACGCGAGTGGCCGCGCTTTCGGGGTTTGGCAGCACGTAATTGCGCTCGACTTGCTATGACAGTTTCTGACTCGGTGTTGCGGACGGGAAGCATTAGCTGGCGCACATCAAGAGCCCGTTTCGCCTGATGACCGTGTCGAGAAGAAGGCGCGCCAACATCCAGCTTCTGCAACAGCGACGGCCGACAATGAGTGAGTGTCGCCACCTCCTCGATCGACAGCTTCAAACCTTCAATCAACCAATAAGGAAGACTGGAAGCACGAAAAGTTTTAGAACTGTATGGCAGACCTCAGCTTTTAAAATTGTTCCATTTGCCTCACAAAATTGCAGCAACTTAGCATGAACCTTCGTTGCTCATTGTCTCAATTGCATTACCAAGCAGGGTCCCTTCCTTTTCCGGAATGAACCCGAGTGTCGTTGAAACTCAAACGCCAGCATTAAAGTAATATCATTCGATTTCACTGCTTTAATTTCAAAGGTCAGTTAAGGTATTCATAGCTGGCTACAATATTTAGATTACACAAGCACAAATTAAGAGTGCGAGTTTTGTTACCATATTTTAGCTTACCTGTGACTGCAGCTCAGCTTGGTACGTACTACATTTTACTATTGTTAATTGTTCAGAATCATTTAATTCAAGTTCAAAGTTAAATCTCTTATTTCTAAATTGCTTAGATTCAAGTAGCTTTTGAAATGATTGTTGAGGTAGCGCAAGACTAACCTTATTTTAATGAATTTCTTAGTGCTTCAGAAATAAAGTTCACTATTAATTTCAGTCACTAAATTAACTTTCAATTTTCCGGTTTTATTAATTCTTTTGCTAAATTAAGTCAGAGTGTAGCGAAATTTATTACTTCTGACAAACATTCAGTTTTCACACAACACGTGTCAATCTTCAGTTGCCACGATTTTAGTGCTAATTATATGTGCAATAACCTTTCTTTTTCACTTATTATAGTAGTTGTCCGTAGGACCGGCGACCGTAATTTTCCCCATATCTCAAATATCTAATTAACGCCAGTTAATATTAACGTTACGACCGCACATTTACTTTCTTTATTAATTTTACCCCTTTTCAAAATTAATTTCCACCGATTTCATTTGCATTTTTCCTTTCATTTAGATGTAACCCTTTCCTCCCTCTTTACCGACAGATTAACTTCGGTGACGATTGCTTTTCCCAAATTTCCATTAGGTACACGCGGTTTAATTTTTACTGTCATTAAGGTCGATAAGTGAGGGGGAGGTTACATACTCCTCTGTCTAGCTGTGGGGAACCCACTGCGCACAATTTTTCAGAACCCTCCGTCATGATGGCTGATGCCTAAAATGAGCCGAATGTCCTCGACTGCATTTCCTAAGACAACTCCCTCCTCGGCAATGGCAGAAGGGGTAATGACGAGATGAGCCTGTCCTGGCCAGCTGCTGCCTTTCAAAGACACCGTGGAGCGGCGGCGCCGTCTGCCTATGAGACTCTATTTTTGGGATCAGCCAGAAAGCGATGGAGAACATACTAACAGTAATTTCCAGTCTGCAAGTCCACATTCTTCTTTCATTCACCGAAAGAAATGCTTCTACTCTCTATTTACTCAACAGGATCAGGAACTATGATTATAAATGGGGTGCTAATTGATCGATGTATCTGATGATCTATCACGCACACAACATAGTAACATTCATGATAATAATAATAATAATCCAGAATGAGATTTTCACTCTGCAGCGGAGTGTGCACTGATATGAAACTTCCTGGCAGATTAAAACTGTGTGCCCGACCGAGACTCGAACTCGGGACCTTTGCCTTTCGCAGGCAAGTGCTCTACCAACTGAGCTACCGAAGCACGACTCACGCGCGGTACTCACAGCTTTACTTCTGCCAGTACCTCGTCTCCTACCTTCCAAACTTTACAGAAGCTCTCCTGCGAACCATGCAGAACTAGCACTCCTGAAAGAAAGGATATTTCGGAGACATGGCTTAGCCACAGCCTGGGGGATGTTCCCAGAATGAGATTTTCACTCTGCAGCGGAGTGTGCGCTGATACGAAACTTCCTGGCAGATTAAAACTGTGTGCCCGACCGATACTCGAACTCGGGACCTTTGCCTTTCGCGGGCAAGTTCTCTACCAACTGAGCTACCGAAGCACGACTCACAACCGGTACTCACAGCTTTACTTCTGCCAGTACCTCGTCTCCTACCTTCCAAACTTTACAGAAGCTCTCCTGCGAAAGGCAAAGGTCCCAAGTTCGAGTCTCGGTCGGGCGCACAGTTTTAATCTGCCAGGAAGTTTCATATCAGCGCACACTCCGCTGCAGAGTGAAAATCTCATTCTGGAAACATCCCCCAGGCTGTGGCTAAGCCATGTCTCCGCAATATCCTTTCTTTCCGGAGTGCTAGTTCTGCTTGGTTCGCAGGAGAGCTTCTGTAAAGTTTGGAAGGTAGGAGACGAGGTACTGGCAGAAGTAAAGCTGTGAGTACCGGGCGTGAGTCGTGCTTCGGTAGCTCAGTTGGTAGAGCACTTGCCCGCGAAAGGCAAAGGTCCCGAGTTCGAGTCTCGGTCGGGCACACAGTTTTAATCTGCCAGGAAGTTTTAATAATACTCAACAGACAGAGTAGCACTCTGCAAGACGCTGGAACAATTCAGCATTGACAGAAAGACAAGAGCAATCATTCGGGAAACATTAACTGACACAGTCTCCAACGTTAAATTTATGGGGGGTATCTCGGAACCATTTGAAATCCAAACTGGAGTTTGACAGGGTGACGGACTTTCACCATTACTCTTTAATATCATTCTTGAAAAAATTACCTGGACATGGGAAAAAGATGTCAAAGGAATCCAAATTGGCATTAGAAAAGATAACAGATTCAATGTGAAGTGTTTAGCTTTTGCGGATGACCTTGCAATCCTCACAAATAATAGAAAAGAAGCCACTAACGCCATAGAGAAGTTACACGAAATTGCACAAAGAACTGGTCTGCAAATCGCATATGAGAAAACCCAGTACATAGAAAGAGTGCCACAAGACAAATTGCCTATTGTGACAACCAATGGGAAGATCGTACAAGTACCACATTTTAAGTACCTGGGAGAAATCATCCAGCCATCAGGGATCAACCTAAAGGCCAATGAGGAAAGAATAAAAAAACTACAGAAAGCGTATAAACTCACGTGGAACTATTATAACAAAAAGTCCATATCCATTAACGCAAAATTGAGGCACTACAACACTGTCGTACTTCCGGAGGCACTGTATGCATCTGAAACATCACAAATAGGTGGGAAAACTAAAATCAAAGAACTAGAGAAACAAGAAAGGAAAATTCTCAGGAAAATTTTTGGCCCGATACAAGAGCAAGGAATCTGGAAGAAGAGACCAATATCAGAATTATATAAATACACAGACAAGATTACGGATGCAATAACGAAAAGAAGAATGCAGTTCTACGGACATATCCACAGGTTGAATGAAAACAGAATTTCAAAGCGAATTCTTAAAGTCATCAACTCAGGCAGGGGAAAAACAAAATGGATAAAAGAAGTTGAAGAGGACCTCAGACAAGCACACATAACAGTAAACGATGCAGAAAATAAAACTGAATTCAGGAACATCATCAAAAAACATAAATTTGACACCACAACACAGAAGAGACCAGGATGCAAATGGACAGCGGAGCGAAAGAAACAACGCAGTGAACACATGAAGCAAATTTGGGCTCAGAAAAAACATAAACTATATTCATGAAGAAATTCAAGCTCAAACGCTCTCTTAAATGGGAATAATCGATAATAATATTAATAATGGTTCCATCATAAACAGCACTATGAGTACTTAAGAGGCAACCTCTACGTTAAATTCCCATTAAATGGTCTTTCGCCCTGACTTCTGATAGTCAAAGTTAATTGCTCGCCACAAAAGTGGAAAATAATGTCACCACTTACGATGCGGATTTGTTAAAATTACGGGTGGCACAGAAACAGTTACTTCTGCGAAATCTAAGCGATCCAGGACGGTGAACTTTCTATTTGCACCGAAGACATGAGTTTAGTTGCAGCCTGCCTGTGACGTCACCCTAGGTAGCTCGTAATCCGGCGTTTGAGTCATATGGACCATATGGTAGCTCGGTACGAAGTGAAGCCCTCTACTGCCTCTCTGGCCGCATTTATAAATGGACGCAGCGGACGGCCGAAGAGAACATCTGTCATCATCCGCTCTATCCTGAGGTAGCAGCATCAAAATGGCCGCTTTCTCGGACACGTATCATTTTATAAGACTGTTGCGTATCAATTTACAATTTTGGTAGTTTTAATATGAGTGAAGCTGGCTCTAATTACAGAAAAAGTTTCAGCTCGACTACAATTAAACTTTGCCGTCTAGAATTTTTAGAGCGGAAGACAGTAGAACATGACCTCTGAACTAGATCTTCAAGAGACCTTGTATTGATTGTTATTTGCATCAGAGTTTTGAAACTTTTTGTAGCATTATTATTTAATGAATTTCATCAGGTGCTGTAATCAAAACTTTCTATCATTAACATAATCGATACTCAATCTACTACAAATAAAAACGTTTTTGTTCCAAATTTAGTTCTCAGTAAATTACTTGAAAACTGTAAGAGGTAGCTTAATGGTGTCCCGCGGTTAATATTTTTATATCAAACTGAAGCTTCATACGAGTTTTTATCTTTCTAAGTCCAATATTTAGCGCCATCATTTTTTTTATAGAAACGTGGATTCTGGCCAAAATTTTGTTCCGATCAAGTTGGAACTTGTACCAATTAACTTTAAGATACATTTGTACATTCCCGCCGATTATTGGCTTTATAGCTTTATTATTATGGCCACTTGTTTTTTGTTTGAAACCATGCATTCAGGGAAACATATTCATCTGATCACTCTGAGATTTGAGAATTTAAACATTAATATACTGAAGCGTATGATGACAAAGTTTGGGAAAGCTACTTTAATTTTTAATTCTATTCTTAAATTATGGCGCAATACTTGAATGCTACGCACAGGCGCACTATGATGATGTGGCACTAGTAGCAGTGGACTGGAGTAATTCCCAGCATATTCGCTCTCCTCTGTATCTCTCAAATTCTGCGGCATTTGTTTCGCCACAACACCCGACCTTGTCGAAATCCTCTATTGCAAGCAAACACAGGCAAAAGTGACACACTGTGTTGCCATACAAGGCAGACATTTTGGCATGAATTTCACTTGCTGACACTCTTTTCTCACTGAGACATCGTACGACACCTCGCTGTCTTTCTTTTCCGAACTCCGTAGTGGAGTTGGACGCACATACGTCTCGCTGACCTTATGTCGAGCACGTCTAACAAACAAATGGCACGACGGTGAACTTTATCGCTGTTCCTAACGGATTCCCAATAGAGAGCACTTCTATACGTACACCTACCTGCTTTGCCAATTTCTTTGCCACGTTCGTTACATAGTCTATGTCGTTGTCATCTGACTGCCTCGTATACTTTGAATTTTAAGCGAATTTATTAACAACGGCACTGATACTATGACTGCCAACTATTGCCCACTATACTAAAATACACTCCTGGAAATGGAAAAAAGAACACATTGACACCGGTGCGTCAGACCCACCATACTTGCTCCGGACACTGCGAGAGGGCTGTACAAGCAATGATCACACGCACGGCACAGCGGACACACCAGGAACCGCGGTGTTGGCCGTCGAATGGCGCTAGCTGCGCAGAATTTGTGCACCGCCGCCGTCAGTGTCAGCCAGTTTGCCGTGGCATACGGAGCTCCATCGCAGTCTTTAACACTGGTAGCATGCCGCGACAGCGTGGACGTGAACCGTATGTGCAGTTGACGGACTTTGAGCGAGGGCGTATAGTGGGCATGCGGGAGGCCGAGTGGACGTACCGCCGAATTGCTCAACACGTGGGGCGTGAGGTCTCCACAGTACATCGATGTTGTCGCCAGTGGTCGGCGGAAGGTGCACGTGCCCGTCGACCTGGGACCGGACCGCAGCGACGCACGGATGCACGCCAAGACCGTAGGATCCTACGCAGTGCCGTAGGGGACCGCACCGCCACTTCCCAGCAAATTAGGGACACTGTTGCTCCTGGGATATCGGCGAGGAGCATTCGCAACCGTCTCCATAAAGCTGGGCTACGGTCCCGCACACCGTCAGGCCGTCTTCCGCTCACGCCCCAACATCGTGCAGCCCGCCTCCAGTGGTGTCGCGACAGGCGTGAATGGAGGGACGAATGGAGACGTGTCGTCTTCAGCGATGAGAGTCGCTTCTGCCTTGGTGCCAATGATGGTCGTATCCGTGTTTGGCGCCGTGCAGGTGAGCGCCACAATCAGGACTGCATACGACCGAGGCACACAGGGCCAACACCCGGCATCATGGTGTGGGGAGCGATCTCCTACACTGGCCGTACACCACTGGTGATCGTCGAGGGGACACTGAATAGTGCACGGTACATCCAAACCGTCATCGAACCCATCGTTCTACCATTCCTAGACCGGCTAGGGAACTTGCTGTTCCAACAGGACAATGCACGTCCGCATGTATCCCGTGCCACCCAACGTGCTCTAGAAGGTGTAAGTCAACTACTCTGGCCAGCAAGATTTCCGGATCTGTCCCCCATTGAGCATGTTTGGGACTGGATGAAGCGTCGTCTCACGCGGTCTGCACGTCCAGCACGAACGCTGGTCCAACTGAGGCGCCAGGTGGAAATGGCATGGCAAGCCGTTCCACAGGACTACATCCAGCATCTCGACGATCGTCTCCATGGGAGAATAGCAACCTGCATTGCTGCGAAAGGTTGATATACACTGTACTAGTGCCGACATTGTGCATGCTCTGTTGCCTGTGTCTATGTGCCTGTGGTTCTGTCAGTGTGATCATGTGATGTATCTGACCCCAGGAATGTGTCAATAAAGTTTCCCCTTCCTGGGACAATGAATTCACGGTGTTCTTATTTCAATTTCCAGGAGTGTAGGTTACATCAACGCCTCGAAAAAGCGATAAGTAACAATACTATAGATGAACGTTATAGCAATATAAGGACCTGTATCGAAAATGCAGGGGGAAATAAACATAAATCGAATCAATTATCAATGTGGAATGAAGAAGCTACAAAAAGAGAAGCAAATGTTATATGAAGAGCTTCTGCAGAAGAACGACCAAAAACAAAAGCTCTCAACAAAAGAATAATAATGCTAGCTAACTTGCACAACAGGCCCATCAACGATCTTAGGACAGATCGATTCCGCACATCGAACATTTTTCCAAACTCGAGTATACAAAGTAATGCCATATCTAAATCAGTCATTAAAAAAACATCAAAACAATATAATTGAGTTCTATGTGTCATATATTATCAAGAGTTGTGATGCAAACAATATGAAGCAGGAAAATCTGAGCGTTTTGATGAGGAAAAATACGAGTAAATATTGATAATATAACATTGTATTAACTACAAACATAGGAAAATTGCAGAAATAGACGGTATAAATGTAGAGTTCGTCAAGTACGAAGGGACTTCTCCTCACGCCAGATTCCTAATCTTACCGATACCTTTGGCATAGGAGCAAAGCCCAAGCACAAGGAATATAGCGGAAGTTATCTCTCTGTTCAAAATCGGCGGGAGAAGAGAATGTGGAAACTACAGAGACATATCTCTTTTTAACGCTCCATACAATATCTACTCAAATAATGCCAACAACAGATAACAGTTCTAGCAGAAGCACTTCTCTGAGGACATCAAAGTGTATTTAGGAAAACGACGTTACTAATAAAAAATAAATAATAAAGACAAAACTGAAGTTTAAAGTCGCGGAAACAATGAGCACATAGAGATGGTTCAGAACCTCTGATCATAGAAGGCTGGGGAAGAAACTCGGCCGTGCCCTTTCAAAGAAACCATCCTGGTCTTCGCCTTAAGTAATCTAGGGAAATCCAGGAAAAGTCAGACCTAGACGGACGGATGACGACATCAGCCGTCGTCAAACCGAATGCGAGTCTACTATTCTAAAGGACGTTCGTTTAATGACAATTTTGTTAAAATAAAACAACTTATAGGAAATCAAATAGGTCTCAATAGTGAAACGCACATTGCCTTTATTGATATGGTAAAGCTTTTATTCGAGCTGACTGAAATACTCTTTGAATCTTAATGAATAATAGTGGCTACCCATCAGGTTTTTACTGGCAATCAAGAGGTTATATCTGAAACAAAAATACGAGTAGTATTAAACACAAGTCAGAAGGGCATACGACATAAAAATTGATCCAGGAAGGAGAAAGCTTGGTCTCCTCTCGATTTAACAGTCGCTTTAACAGTCTTCAAAATTGTAAATCAGACAATTATCCAGGAACGATATTAGATAAACGCACTGATGTAAGTGTATTACAATCTGCAGATATTAAAGTAATAATAAAGAGATAAAGAAGACGACCTACAGCTCGTAGTAGAGTTACATGCAGGTTGAAATGCAACTGCAACGTATAATATCAATCAACATGGGGCAGAGGTAACAACATAGGACGTATATATATAAAAGAATAACAAGACAGTAACACATTATCTATCAGAAACAGTTGTATTTCAAACTTCAAATAAATAACAAAGATTTACGCATCAATTACTCGCCTCACCGGTAATAGCCGACGAGCCTATTGTAGGTATTCCCGCTGAAAATGCCCTTCTGTGTTTATTTGCAGTTTGAATCTGTGACACTATATCACACTTACGTAGCTACGATTTACTTGCAGAGTGTTAAGGGAACCACGAACCCACAAAGAATTTGTTATTTTTAACCAGTTTCCGTGTCGTAATGTGACATCAAATCTTGTACGTATATAACTGTTAGCACACTGCAAATTTTTTGTATGTACTGTTGGTCTCCTAATGCCTTTCTTAGTGCATTGTACTGTTTCTCTGCAGATGTCTGACAACAATACATAGCCCGAAATTAAGCTAAAAGTATTACTAATCAGCTTTAAGGAAAGAAGCAATTAGTAAGCAATCATTAGAGAAAACCCTGGCCAAAGCCTTTTTCAGGGTTATAGTCGCTAAAAAAAACTCTGAAATCGCGTTGTTTTTGCCGCAAATGCAGACAGAATACACTCTGTTGAAGGGGAAAACTAAATGAAACACGATATGTTAATTGTAATAAGTGCTACAATAGCTAAATCACAAACGTTCGTTAATATGAAATTTGTTCCGCACAATACTCCTAATTTCCAAAAATACAGAAAAATGTATTTCCATATACTCATTCAAACTGAAAGTCAGAGTTAAAGATTCCTTGTTCGAGGATACTACAGCTGAAAATGTATGAAACACTAATTTTGGTTGTAACTGTTGCTACAGGACAAAATACTTATCGTCGCAGCAAACAGCATACGAAAACACATTCTATGCCATGACACGTGCACGTGTTTTCATACCATCAACGCAAAAAACACGTTTAAACATAACACTTACTTTTCGGACTTAATGTTTGAGGCAAATTTATCTGAGAAATGATTTTACTTCGACACGAAGAAATGCCGGATATCGGCTCATGTACGTAATCATCATTATCATCTGCAACTCTTCAGGGTCACCCGGCGATCTAATGACATCTTGGGGTGTTAGGTATTCTATACGATATGAGAGTCGTTCTTGCACGATATATCGGTAATGTAACCTTCATCAGGCGCGACCTGAGACTGCTCCTCGAGTGGACCTGGTCCAGTATTTATGTCTGTGGCTTTCCCCCTAAAACGGCGGTTGCAGGTCCCTCTGCGGTCAGCGCCCTCTCTTTGCGGCCTGCTGGCGTTGGCAAGAACGACGCTGATATCCGGCAGAACACACGACAAATCAAGATGTCATCATTAGTATCATTAGTCGCTTAACTCATTGCTGAGTGAAGTGACTTCATTTCTTCATTCATTTTTTTTAAGATGTTGGAACTTCGGCTACACGTGTTGTAACACAACAACACCTTGTCTAACATAAGAAATTGTCGCAGCATTAATGTTGTAATTTTGAGTAATGAAGTAATTTTTATGTAATATATTTAGTCACTAATTTGTAAATATTTCCTTATGAATGAGTATAATTACATTATTTAAAATAATATCTGAAAAAAGAATTAGTCATAAGATGTAGTAAACACGCTGGACTAGTTTATATCTATATCTACATCTACATGATTACTCTGCAATTCAGATTTAAGTGCTTGGCAGAGGGTTCATCGAACCACAATCATACTATCTCTCTACCATTCCACTCCCGCGGGAAAAACGAACACCTAAACCTTTCTGTTCGAGCTCTGATTTCTCTTCTTTTATTTTGATGATCATTCCTACCTGTGTGGGTTGGGTTCAACAAAATATTTTCGCATTCGGAAGAGAAAGTTGGTGACTGAAATTTCGTAAGTAGATCTCGCCGTGACGAAAAACGTCTTTGCTTTAATGACTTCCATCCCAACTCACGTATCATATCTGCCACACTCTCTCCCCTATTACGCGATAATACAAAACGAGCTGCCCTTTTTTGCACTCTTTCGATGTCCTCCGTCAATCCCACCTGGTAAGGATCCCACACCGCGCAGCAATATTCTAACAGAGGACGAACGAGTGTAGTGTAAGCTATCTCTTTAATGGACTTGGTGCACCATCTAAGTGTCCTGCCAATGAAACGCAACCTCAGGCTCGCCTTCCCCACAATATTATCTATGTGCTCTTTCCAGCTGAAGTTGTTCGTAATTTTAACACCCAGATACTTAGTTGAATTGACAGCCTTGAGAATTGTACTATTTGTCGAGTAATCGAATTCCAACGGATTTCTTTTGGAACTCATGTGGATCACCTCACACTTTTCGTTATTTAGCGTCAACTGCCACCTGCCACACCATACGGCAATCTTTTCTAAATCGCTTTGCAACTGATACTGGTCTTCGAATGAGCTTACTAGACGGTAAATTACAGCATCATCTGCGAACAACCTAAGAGAACTGCTCAGATTGTCACCCAGGTCATTTATATAGATCAGGAACAGCAGAGGTCCCAGGACGCTTCCCTGGGGAACCCCATATATCACTTCAGTTTTACTCTATGATTTGCCGTCTATTACTACGAACTGCGACCTTCCTGGCAGGAAATCACGAATCCAGTCACACAACTGAGACGATACCCCATAGGACAGCAGCTTGATTAGAAGTCGCTTGTGAGGAACGGTGTCAAAAGGTTTCCGGAAATCTAGAAATACGGAATCAACTTGAGATCCCCTGTCGATAGCTGCCATTACTTCGTGCGAATAAAGAGCTAGCTGCGTTGCACAAAAACGATGTTTTCTGAAGCCATGCTGATTAAGAATCAATAGATCGTTCCCTTCGAGGTGATTCATAACGTCTGAATACAGTATATGCTCCAAAACCCTACTGCAAACCGACGTCAATGATGTAGGTCTGTAGTTTGATGGATTACTCCTACTACCCTTCTTAAACACTGGTGCGACCTGCTCAATTTTCCAATCTGTAGGTATAGATCTATCGGTGAGCGAATGGTTGTATATGATTGCTAAGTAGGGACCTATTGTATCAGCGTAATCTGAAAGGAACCTAATCGGTATACAATCTGGACCTGAAGACTTGCCCGTATCAAGCGATTTGAGTTGCTTCGCAACCCCTAAGGTATCTACTTCTAAGAAACTCATGTTAGCAGCTGTTCGTGTTTCAAATTCTGGAATATTCCATTCGTCTTCCCTGGTGAATGAATTTCGGAAAACTGCGTTCAATAACTCCGCTTTAGTGGCACAGTCGTCGGTAACAGTGCCATCGGCACTGCGCAGCGAAGGTATTGACTGCGTCTTTGCGCTTGTCTACTTTACATACGACCAGAATTTCTTCGGATTTTCTACCAAATTTCGAGACAGTGTTTCGTTGTGGAACCTATTAAAGGCATCTCGCATTGAAGTCCTGCCAAATTTCGCGCGTCTGTAAATTTTAGTTAAGGTGATTTGCTATTGTGAGCAGTCAAATAGGATATTTGATGTAGGGAATATTGCCGCTGGTCGCAGTTTAGTCTGGCGCGAGTTCTTATGCATTAGAGTCTGTCAGAAGAGCTCAGGTTTAGTGGCTGCTAGCAGTATGCAGTGCCTCACATTGTAAGGTACAAAACTGGATGAAATGTGTGTTATGGCCAGGCGTAATTACAGTGTTATTTGGGCACTGAGAAAAAAGCATCAAGAGGAATTAATATGAAAGCAGAGCAGTGTGGGCCTAAAATTGTTTATTGCAAAGCGACGCTAAGAAGAATCTGTTCCCATGCACTGTTGGCTATTTACCTTACCAAGCACCGGCAGCCATTCACTGATGTAAGACGAGACCAACTTCAATATTTAGAAGTCTCTCAAGGCTAGCCAACGTAAAAGTTACATTTTGTGAATAATTACCAACTGAATGTTAACTCTGTGATACAAGTACTTAAACGTTAATAGTTACCAAGTAGGGTATATTAATTAAAACAGAACCTCACTGTTGATAATAAAAAGACTACAATTGCTGAGTTAATTTAATTTTGATAATTTGTTTAGAAAAGAGAAATTTATCAAAACTTAAAAGATAATTGAAGCTGGTAGTTAAAGATAATAGACTTTGTTGGTCAGCGAAATCTTCACTTAAAAACATTCAGCGATTATGAAAAACTATTTTCAGTGATTTCGTGAAGATTATTGCAGACGAGAATCTTTAATTTCTTTCTGTGATCAATAATTTCCGATCTTATTTCCAAAATACGTAACAGTTTCACAAGCTGCGACATTGTCGCGAATAAAACAGTGACCCGTATATACAATAAGTTTCCTTTAATTCACTTCTATGGTCACAAACGTTTTGTTAACAGTTTACCGGTTTCGGTAACAAAAATTTGTGACCATAGACGTAAATTAAAGGAAACTTATACGTAAAAGTGTTATGAAAATGTTAATCAGTAGTTACACGTTAATGAGACACATTTTGTTTAACAGAAAATATTTATTTACGAGCAATTGCAATAGCAAAAATATTAACAGTGGCAATATGGTAGGCTAGGTGAAACCGTTTATTACGCAAACAGAGTGCCAACAATTAGCAGTCAAATGCATGTGCTTAGCGCAATTTGCTTTACTGATTTCACGATTAGATTTATTACATGTTGCTGTGATTTTGAGTCGAAACTCGAGACAGTGTTATTGTGCCCGTGCCCGCCTGATTGCCTCGCATTATATACAACGTAAACACTATTACAAAGTAATTACCAACTATAGAAAATTGTTCGCACATACCGTGAGCTGTTGACCGTTTTCTATTACCATTGCAATCTAACTAAAAAATATTTAACTTCATTATTTGAAATTTCACTACCTAATTGCAGTTTTTCCCATTTGCCAAAATTCTTTCAATCGTTATTACGCAGGAATAGCCGCGCAATAACGATTCGGTTATAAATGATCCTACACTTCTTTTGCATTTAATTTGTTCTTCAGAAACGATGCCTTTTCCCAGGCAACAGGCGCATTAAGAACACATGTGATCAGTTATTTCAGTGTAGTCCGTTATATGTGGTGACATGGTGACAGGGCATGTCTTAATCGAGGGACTCTACAGTAGCCGAACTTTGAAAAATTTTGGTTGTGAAATTGGTATCAGTTAGTGGAATTTTGGATTAAACAGTAGAGGAAGCAAAAATGCTGAAATCACAATGGAATAAATACCCCTAGCTGCATACAGGCGTTGATATACGTCAACGGGGACAGTTGAAAATGTGTGCCCCGATCGGGACTCGAACCCAGGATCTCCTGCTGTCGCAGTGACTTATCTCTGGCACGCCTCCCGTGAGACCCACATTCACAACTTACTGTCCCGCACTGTTTTCATAGTGCCACTGCCCATTATACTCATTACTCACGGCTTTTTTCCGATTCCCGTAAGAGTTCGGGCACTGTTTGTGCATCCGCACAGAAGGAGATGGTCAAATGGTCGGTGAGCCTTAACTATATACATATATGAAGATGGTATCTAAAATGTAGGCGGAGCGGCAACAAAAACGTGAGCCGAGCTTGGAATTCTTCGACGACGAGTTGACTGTTAACAGTAGAGCGGGTAGCACAATAAGCATGACAGATTTAAGTAACATCTCAATAAAACAGCAGATCGACTATTCTTACCAGGACAATATGAAGAGATGTTCTCAAAGAGCGTAGGTCATATCGATGAGATCGAAACGAAAACAGAAATAAATCCGGTACTAAATCAGTAGGGTGACATGCATTTTGGCAATTTGAACGAACTGAAATAATTAGCGGTGAACAATAATTAGAGAAATGAATTATTTTCGTCAGACTTTTTATCTGTTCGATAAAATAACTAAGAAAACAAATTAGCTAGATGGTAGATTGGACAGTAAAACGGAAGCTTTAAAGGAGTCGGTAGGTGCTGAAATCAAAAAGCAGAGAGATCTGTACTATACAGTTAGCAGTGAAATAATTGAAGATCTTGACGCTGTCCGTGGGGATTTAAAGACGATAGTAGACCAGTAAATTAAAATAGTAAATGATAAGCAAAGAAAAATTCATTGGGAACTAGATCTGTCTGTAAAAACTTTCAAGGGGCAGATCGTGAAAATTCAAAACGGGACAGATACCAAATTACAATAAACCGTGTATGGTATTAACGCTGACGTTCAAGTAAAACTTAGGCGTTATAAGTTAAAGTGAATCACAAACTGGTGGAATTTAAAAATATGAAAGCAGTGATTTTTAGATCTGGAACTAATAAGACCAAAGAACAAATGAAAAATTTAGAGGATATGAAAAATTTGGCTACTACATTTACAGTAGGTGCAGATTACTTCTATCCAAAAAGCAGAGTCCATGCTATTATTTTTATGGACGCTTTCAGGAAAATAATGCCTTCAGAATTACCGGAAGAGAATCGAATGAGAACTGCGTGAACAAAATCTGACGCGAACAGCCGGCCGGTGTGGCCGAGCGGTTCTAGGCGCTTCAGTCTGGAACCGCGCAACCGCTACTGTCGCAGGTTCGAATCCTGCCTCGGGCATGGATGTGAGTGATGTCCTTAGGTTGGTTAGGCTCAAATGGCTCTGAGCACTATGGGACTTAACTGCTGTGGTCATCAGTCCCCTAGAACTGAGAACTACTTAAACCTAACTAACCTAAGGACATCACACACATCCATGCCCGAGGCAGGATTCGAACCTGCGACCGTAGCGGTCACGCGGTTCCAAACTGTAGCGCCTAGAACCGCACGGCAACTGCGGCCGGCTAGGTTGGTTAGGTTTAAGTAGTTCTAACCTCTAGAGGACTGATGACTTCAGATGTTAAGTCCCATAGTGCTCAGAGCCATTTGAACCATTTAACGCGAACAGCTGGGAAGTCGATACTGCAGTAATTGCCGAACTTGAGAAGACTTTTAAAATAAGTTTGAGGAGAAATACTGTACTTTAGGTAAACAGAACGAAGTATTGTAGGAATTTATGCAAGCTTCTTCATACCGGCTAGGCAAAGTAACAAACCTGAAATCGTACTGCAAGGAACTGTTTGAAGAATTCGTTTGCGTAAAAGGCCAAATGTCAGAAAAAATCATGTTAACGGTCCAGCACGGAATATTACCGTGGACTGTCCGAGGCTACTTAGCGAGTAAAAACGACAGAACATCTTTTCTGAAAAAAGGAGGCGACATTGATGCTTGGTAATGAGACAATGAAAACCGCTACGACAGCGACAGCAATCACCAAGATAGGAACAACTTTAACCACAACAAACAGAACAATGACCGTAACAACGATTACGAGGTGAGACGTGCTCACATAGGAAGAGGTAGGAGGGGAGGATGATGTTGCGATCGTGGAAGAGGATATGAGAGTGGACGAATGTGCCAATATCACTGTTCGGGAAACAAGAGTTCCTCAACAGTAACGGGCCACAGCGGTGCGGAGAGCAGTCTACGGCGCCACCGTCAAAAACAATGTTACTGTAGCAATAATAACACAGTTCTCAAAATCAACAAAGTACGGCATGCAAATACGAGGAATGTGCATGAATATAATCCAAGTGTAATGAACAAAGTAAAGCAAATGCGGTCGCAAATGAAATCCAAGATGATGTCGAAGCGACAGCGGGTGTGGCGCGTAAGAGTAGTACGGCGGCGCCGATAATTGCTCAGTGTCCGGTTGCGAAGAAGCGTGTTGTTGTTAAGGAAGTCGAATCAGTAGGCAAGGAGAAGAAATGGCTAATGCAGTTAAGTAAAATGTACAATGGGCTAGAAGAATGGAAGAGGAGGAGGAATATAAGTTTCACTGGGAAGATCATTAAGAGTAATAGATGTTATGAATGTGAGGCGAAGAGGGCGAGCAATCTGAGAGAGCGGTTGTGCGATGTATATGAAGTTAATAAGTATATAATGAGTAACGTCGATGACATTAATGAGTACAGTGGGGGCACGCGAAGTGTGAGTGAATAAGAATTTTACAGACGCCATTCCCGATTCAGTCGAAATGGACAGATATAATCAGACAGAAAGAAACTGTAATAGAAGGGAAGAGTATGTAGCTTCTGACAGCCGAATGAAATTAGTAAGCAAAACAGACTGCAGTGGTTGGTTGGTTTAGTAAGGGAATGATAGGGAACGAAGTTGGCCAAGCCCATTCAAAGGAACCGTCCTGGCATTTGCCTGAAGTGATTTAGGGAAATCACTGAAAACCTAAATCAGTATGGCGAGATGTGGGTTTGAACCGTCGTCTTCCCGAATGCGAGCACTGTGTGCTGATCACTGCACCATCTCGCTCCAAGGTTGCAAGGTTGATGTGATACGTTCAGACGATAGTGATACTGAAAGTGAATCTGCTGATTACTTAGTTACACCGATGCTTAAACATGTGTCAAAAAAAGAAATGGGTAGGGGAAGACTACAATAAACCCCCGGATAAATTAGCTGAAAGGGATAACGTTTTGTGGAACGACTGGATGTGGGACAAAACTTGTGGGAAGATAAAGGTAATGAATTGTCGTGAGGTAATGAATCGTCAGGATACCGCCCTTCAATTGTACCATTCCAGCACTAATCGAAGCGTTAGGGTTTCAGGTGCCAGCCGTCCAGCCAGCCAGCCAGCCGAGCAGCAGCAGCAGCAGCGGTCCCAGCCAACAGCAGCGGTACCAGCCAGCAGCAGCGGTCCCGGCCAGCAGCAGCAGTCCAGCCAGCAGCAGCGGTCCAGCCAGCCAACCCTCGAGCAGCAGCACCAGCAGCAGCAGCGGCCCCGGCCCCGTCCGCGGCAGCAGCAGCAGCAGCTGCGGCGTTCCTGCTAGCCGTCGCCAGCGCCGTCGCCAGCGCCAGCAGCGTGGGACTCTGGTCTTCGTCCGTCTTCGTCCGTCCCCAGTTTCTTCCTCTCCTGTGCTGTTTTCGTTCATCCCTGTCGTCACGTCAGCCCCCACCACCACTGCCACTACTACCAGCACTGCCATTGTGTACACTTTGCCCTCCTCCATCACCACCACCACCATTACATGGTGTGCCCAGTCCCCCCCCCTCTTTCCATCCCTCCTCTTCTAACTCTCCCTTCGCCCTCGCTCTTTGTCGCCCCCTCCCCAGCTTCTTCCTCTGGCTCCTCTCCCTCTAATCCTTCCCCCCCACTCCCCCACCCTGTCACAGCAGCTCCAGCTAGGGTGATGGCCCGTCGGGCCACTGCCCATGCCCAGCTCTCCCGTCGCCTTCGCCATCACCGCCACCGTCGCCGTCGCCGTCGCCTTCACCATCACTATCTCCGGCGCCGACTACTACGCCCATGCTGGGACCTGCCACTTCCCGCCACTTCTCTACAGCTCCCGTCCCTCATGTCACCACCCACCCATCTGCCGCCATTAAACGCCCTAGTGGCACCACCACCTCCTCTGCTCCCAAAAAGGTTCTGCCCCGTCCTCCTTCCCCCCCCCCAGGATGCCATGGATGTCTCCCCACCTGACCCTGCTCCCTCCACCTCCTCTTTCTCCTCCTCCCCCTCCCCCCCTCTTTATATAAATACCTCCTCTCCTATCCCGATCCTTTCCTTCTCGAGGCCCGGAAACTCTTCCTCCACCTCCGCCAACACTTCCGTGGTGCCCCCATCTCACTCCTCACTCCCAGACAGGATTCAGTTCTCATCTCCTCCCCCAGCCTCATCCTCCATACTGACATCCTCTCCCACCTCCCCATCACCCAGTTTGGCCCCAATGCCTCCCTCACCCCTGCTCCTTCTCCATCTCCTACCCACCAACCCCAACCCCTGTGTTGCCCGCCGACCCTCACCGCCGTGATCAATCGGCTTAGTCCGATGATCACGGAGGAGGAGGTGTTGGTGGAGCTCAAGGCGCATCCCTCAATGAAGGTGCGAGTGGTCCACTGCATTTTTAACTCGGCCAGCCCCACCCGCCTTATGCAGGTTTTCTCCTAGGACGGCCTCTCCATTGACCGTCTCCTGAAGGAGGGTGCCCTCCTCTTCAACCAGCGCCATAAGGTCGACCCCTGCAGTTCCCCTCCTCAATCCCTGGGCTGCCAGAGGTGTCTGCACTATAACGCGCACTCAACAGCTGAGTGCCATGAGGCCCCCACCGGCCCGCATTGTAGGCAAGCGCACTTCCTCCGGCAGTGCCCTAACCTTGAATCCCCTCCCTCCTGTAATACCTGCAATCTCCCCCATCCCAACCACTCCCAAAAGTGTAAAGCCCGACCCCGTCCGACCACTTATGAACTCACCGCCCTGTCCGTCCTCTGGACGCCCCCACCCCTCCTGGCAATTCCCTTTGTCACCCCCCCCCCCCACACCGCTGAGGACATCATCAGGTTCCTCACCATTGTCCGGCAAAACGTCCACCCTTTCCAGCGCCCTCACACCCTCCAACAGGACTCCCTCGCCGCCCGTTCTGTCTTCCACCTAAAAATGTATGCCACAACCAGGCCCATTTCACCTTCTCTCGTCTCGACACCCTCGTCTAAATCCCTGTCATGGCGCAACAGCACCGTATCCTGTTCAACAACATCCATTCCCTTCCCACCAACAAGAACCTCTTCATGTACACCCTTGCAACCCACCGCGTGGATGCCTTCCACCTCAGTGAAACCATCCTCCAACCCCACCACACCATCTACACTTCGCCCTACCTTCTCCACTGCTCCGATAATCCCCTCCCGATTGCGCGTGGCGGAGTTGCCATTGGCCACCATCGCCAGATCCCAGTTTGGCTCAAACCTCTCCTTCCCAACCCCACCGAACACCTGATCCTTAGTCTCCTCTACCCCAGCCTTACCGTCACCTGCGCCACCATCTATGTCCGTCCTAACGCCCCTATTCCTTTCGACTTCCTCTCCCTCATTGATCGTACCTTTTCCTCCTGCGTGATCGCCGCCGACCTCAACATCTATAGTGGCTCTGCCACACAGTTACGGCGGTGACATCGGTTCCTCTCCATCCTCCAAGGCGACCTCGTCCCTATTCCCCAGCACACCAGCCCTGAATCCAACTTCACTCCCGATCTCATACTCTCCTCCCCCGACCTCCTTGGCCACATAGTGGTGGATGTCCTGGACCCCATCTCCCTGTCCTCCTCACCCTTTCAGACGGTCGTCGCCCCCGCCCCGACCCTCGTAATGACCCTCCCCGGAAGTACGTCCATGAGTATTCCCGTGCTGACTGGAATGCCTACCGGGATACCCTCTCCACCCAGGCCGAAGGCCACCCCTTCACCTACCACCACCCTGACGATGTTACCCATGCCGCCTCCTTTCTCCAGCAGACCTTATCTGAGGCCGTGGAGGCCCACGTCCCTACTGTCGCCATCCACCCCCACCGTCCTACGTTACCCCCACAGGCCATCCTCCTCCTCCGTGAATCCCGCCGTCTCTACCGTGCCTTCCTCCACATGAGTGACCCGGACGCACTACGACGCCACCGACAACTCCAGCGACACATCTGAAACTTGCTCGAGGCTCAGAAACGCGGGACTGGCGACAGACATGCACCCGTTTAAATGCTACCCTACCTATAAACTCGTCCAAGTACTGGTCAGCATTCTGTCGCCTTTTTTTTTTTTTTTTTGCTCAGAGTAGCACTTGCAACCTACGTCCTCCAATCTCTGTCGTCCTCTACAGTTTTTGCCCTCTACAGCTCCCTCTAGTGTCATGGAAGTCATTCCCTCATGTCTTAGCAGATGTCCTATCATCCTGTCCCTTCTCCTTCTCAGTGTTTTCCACATATTCCTTTCCTCTCCGATTCTGCGTAGAACCTCCTCATTCCTTACCTTATCAGTCCACCTAATTTTCAACATTCGTCTATAGCACCACATCTCAAATGATTCGATTCTCTTCTGTTCCGGTTTTCCCACAGTCCATGTTTCACTACCATACAATGCTGTACTCCAGACGTACATCCTCAGAAATTTCTTTCTCAAATTAAGGCCGGTATTTGATATTAGTAGACTTCTCTTGGCCAGAAATGCCTTTTTTGCCATAGCGAGTCTGCTTTTGATGTCCTACTTGCTCCGCCCGTCATTGGTTATTTTACTGCCTAGGTAGCAGAATTCCTTAACTTCATTGACTTCGTGACCATCAGTCCTGATGTTAAGTTTCTCTCTGTTCTCATTTCTACTACTTCTCATTACCTTCGTCTTTCTCCGATTTATTCTCAAACCCTTCTTAATACGAGCACTTCGTTCTTGATCGTCCACTCTTATTATTCCCTCTTGATTGTTGTACATATTGTATATGACCCGTCTCTCCCTATAGCTTACCCCTACTTTTTTCAGAATCTCGAACAGCTTGCACCATTTTATATTGTCGAACGCTTTTTCCAGGTCGACAAATCCTATGAAAGTGTCTTGATTTTTCTTTAGCCTTGCTTCCATTATTAGCCGTAACGTCAGAATTGCCTCTCTCGTTCCTTTTCTTTTCCTAAAGCCAAACTGATCGTTACCTAGCGCATTCTCAGTTTTCCTTTCCATTCTTCTGTATATTATTCTTGTAAGCAGCTTCGATGCATGAGCTGTTAAGCTGATTGTGCGGTAATTCTCGCACTTGTCAGCTCTTGCTGTCTTCGGAATTGTGTGGATGATGCTTTTCCGAAAGTCAGATGGTATATCGCCAGACTCATATATTCTACACACCAACTTGAATAGTCGTTTTGTTGCCACTTCCCCCAATGATTTTAGAAATTCTGATGGAATGTTATCTATCCCTTCTGCCTTATTTGACCGTAAGTCCTACAAAGCTCTTTTAAATTCCGATTCTAGTACTGGATCCCCTATTTCTTCTAAATCGACTCCTGTTTCTTCTTCTATCACACCAGACAAATCTTCACCCTCATAGAGGCTTTCAATGTATTCTTTCCACCTATCTGCTCTCTCCTCTGCATTTAACAGTGGAATTCCCGTTGCACTCTTAATGTTACCACCGTTGCTTTTAATGTCACCAAAGGTTGTTTGACTTTCCTGTATGCTGAGTCTGTCCTTCCGACAGTCATATCTTTTTCGATGTCTTCACATTTTTCCTGCAGCCATTTCGTCTTAGCATCCCTGCACTTCCTATTTATTTCATTCCTCAGCGACTTGTATTTCTGTATTCCTGATTTTCCCGGAACGTGTTTGTACTTCCTCCTTTCATCAATCAATTGAAGTATTTATTCTGTTACCCATGGTTCCTTCGCAGCTACCTTCTTTGTACCAATGTTTTCCTTCACAACGTCTGTGATGGCCCTTTTTAGAGATGTCCATTTCTCTTCAACTGTACTGCCTACTGCGCTAATCCTTATTGCTGTATCTATAGCGTTAGAGAACTTCAAACGTTATCTCCTCATTCCTTAGTACTTCCGTATCCCACTTCTTTGCGTATTGATTCTTCCTGACTAATGTCTTGAACTTCAGCCTACTCTTCATCACTACTATATTGCGATCTGAGTCTATATCTGCTCCTGGGTATGCCTTACAATCCAGTATCTGATTTCGGAATCTCTGTCTGACCATGATGTAATCTAATTGAAATCTTCCCGTATCTCCCGGCCTTCTCCAAGTATACCTCCTACTCTTGTGATTCTTGAACAGAGTATTCGCTATTACTAACTGAAACTTGTTACAGAACTCAATTACTCTTTCTCTTCTTTCATTCCTTGTCCCAAGCACATATTCTCCTGTAACCTTTTCTTCTACTCCTTCCCCTACAACTGCATTCCAGTCGCCCATGATTATTAGATTTTCGTCCCCCTTTACGTGCTGCATTACCCTTTCAATATCCTCATACACTTTCTCTATCTCTTCATCTTCAGCTTGCGACGTCGGCATGTATACCTGAACTATCGTTATCGTTGTTGGTCTGCTGTCGATTCTAATTAGAACAACCCAGTCACTGAACTGTTCACAGTAACACGCCCTCTGCCCTACCTCCCTATTCATAACGAATCCTACACCTGTTATAGCATTTTCTGCTGCTGTTGATATTACCGATACTCATCTGACCAGAAATCCTTATCTTTCTTGCACTTCAATTCACTGACCCCTACTGTATCTAGACTGAGCCTTTGCATTTCCCTTTTCAGATTTTCTAGTTTCCCTACCACCTTCAAGCTTCTGACATTCCACGCCCCGACTCGTAGAACGTTATCCTTTCGTTGATTATTCAGTCTTTTTCTCATGGTCGCCTTACCGGGACTAAACCCCCCCCCCCCTACTATCCTCTTCTCCATGACGATCACCCCTTCCCTGACTCCCTTAGCAAGGCCAATCACTTTGCCTCCTACCTTTCAGATGTCTTCTCCATCCCCAACGATCCCCAGTTCGATTACTCCCTCTTCCCGGATGTCCGTGATCGAACTGACACCTCTGTCCCTCCCCTCGCACCTGGTTTCCAGTACTTGGACAACATTGCACACACGGAACTCAGTGTCCCTATCACTACACAGGATCTCATTGCTACACTCAGCACAAAACGCAACACCGCTCCTGGTCACGATCATGTCAACTACCACCACCTCCTGTCTCTTTCCTCTCCACCCTGGCCAGGCTCTACAATGTAGTCCTGTCCACCGGCTACTACCCCGACCTGTGGAAAACCTCCCGTATCCTGATGTTCCTGAAACCCGGTAAACCGCCGTCCGCCATCTCCTCCTATCGTCCCAGCAGCCTTACCTCGGTCTTCAGCAAGGTCCTGGAATCCATCCTCAGCCGATGCATCCACCAGCATCTCTGCCAGCACCGCCTCCTTCCCGTTATCCAGTGTGGCTTTCGACTGTCCTGCTCTTCCGATGACCTTCTCCTCCACCTCACTCATCTCCTTTCCGAACAGCTAAATTCCCGTCGCTCTGCAATCTTCCTCTCCATAGACCTCGAACGTGCCTATGACCACGTATGGCATTCCGGTCTCCTCTTCAAGCTCCAAACCTTCGCCCTTCCCATTAACTATGTCCGTCTGATCGGCTCCTTTCTCTCCCACCGTCCCTCCTACGTCACCATCCATAATACAGATTCCTACACCTTTTTTCCCTCTGCCAGTGTGCCCCAAGGCTCCGTCCTCTCCCCCCTTCTGTACCTTTTGTATACGGCAGACATGCCGCCGCCGTCACCCCCCGTCCACCTTCTCCAGTTTGCCGATGACACCGCCTTCTTTGCCCTCGCCCCCACACTGCAGCGTTCCCCACACCTTCTCCAATCCCATATTGACCGGTTCACTGCTTTCAGCAACCAGTGGTTGCTCAAGGTCAATCCCTCCAAAACCCAGGCGATCATTGTAGGCAAAACCACTCCTTCCTTCCACCTCCTTGATTTCTATCTCACCATCTATGGCCGTCCTATCGCCCTCACCCCCACCCTTAACACTTTCGCTGCGGCATCGGTGCAGGCGCGCAACTCTCCAGTGCGGCCCGGCAACCTGCGAGTGCGGGCCGGTAACACTCCGAAAGTGCAGGTACCGCTCGTAACCGACGCTCCTAAGCACACCTGAGTTACAGGCTGACGTAAAGACCTTGTAAGATCTGTAGGGTCATGTTATATACCGACTTAATGATGACACCTATGACACCTTAGATGCATTACTTCAAATAAGCTTCGACTGTATTGTGGTCTTGTTTTAAAGTCTGTTTGCTGTCTGACACCTATACGGGTCACACAGGCGTCATTCAAATGTTCATTAGCCGCCATTACGAACAATATACATTCGATAACTGATCACAGGAAACAAACGTTTACACGCTATGATGCTAGCTTAGACACTGCAACTAGACTGAGTAATCCGATAGTGAGCGCGGCCGCTTATAAGCGTCAGCCGCACTGGCTCATGGCTTGTTGTGACGCTTATAAGCGTCAACCGCAGCGAAAGTGTTAAGTACCTTGGCGTCACCCTCGACCATCGCCTCTCCTGGACCCCCCCATCTCCAGATAATCTGAGCCAAGGCATGCTCCTGACTCCGTCTCCTCAAGCTCCTTTCCAGCCGTACGTGGGGTCTGGACCCCTCCACCATACTCCACACCTATAAATCCCTCATCCGCCCTATCCTCTGTTACGCCCATCCTGCCTGGATCTCCTCCCCCCCTACCTTTTACAAATCCCTTCAGATCCTTGAACGCCATGCTTTCCACCTCGCCTATCTCATCCGTCTCCCCTCCCCCACGCGGATCCTGTACGACCTCATTCCGTTCCCCCACCTCCTCCTTTTCCTTGAACGGATATGGATCCTGTACACCTCCCGAAAACTCGATCCTCCTCACCTGCTTGTCTCCGCCATCCTCTCCCACCCCCGCCCGCTGCCGCACCTGTATTCCCACGTCCCACCCGGTCTCCATCTCTCCACCCTCCTTACCCTCTCCCAAGGTGGCTTCCGCCAGCTCCCTCTCCCTGATGATGCCCTCCTCCCCTCCATCTACCCCTCCTACCAACATTGATCCTCCCTCCCTCTTCCTGTGTTTGCTCCTTTGGGCACTTTCCCTCCCTTCTCTCCCTCTTCCCTCCCTCCTCCATTTCTCCCCACTCCTCCCCCGGGCTTCCCCTCCCCTGTCCCTCTACTCCTCCCCCATCTCCTCAGCCATTGGCATCTTTGTTCTCCCCTCTCCCCCCCCCCTCACCCTTGTTCCCCTCTTGGCAGGTCCCCAGACTCGCTCACGCTACGTGGACATTCGCGCGCCGGAGATCATCGCCATCAGTGTCTCGTGTGTGCCGTCGTGTTTTATTGTTCAGTGTTCACCGTCGCACTCCATCCTTCACCTGTGCCATCGCCATCTTCAGTGTTTGTGCGTCGTGTCACCAGTTTGTAGTGTGGATTATCGTTGAGTGTGATCGGCTCCGTGTTTGTCTTTATGTGTCTACTGTTTTATTACCCACCGTTATGTCACTTACGTGTATTCTTTCTGTTGTTTATTTATCTATCTATTCTATGGCTGAAGAGCGGCGTAACATGCTGCTGACAGCCTGCCTGTTTGTACGGGTTTAAAAATAACAATAAAGAAAAAAATTATGAATCGTTGTGAGCAAATTATGATACCTATTGAAGTGTATGGAATAGAAACTCAAGTATTAACTGACAGTGGTATTCAAATTTGTGTCACGTCTCAGTCATTTTATGAGCATATCATAACAGTAACTGATAACGTTGAAACATCTGTTATGGGAGTAAAAGTTACAGTGCTACTGGTGTCTATAACAAACCTATTAAAGAAGCAAGTCTTGCTACTATTTCGTATTGACGATATTTTATTTATTATAATTTTCGTTTAACTTTTGGTCATCGCAGAGTCACCATAAGCAATTGGTGCTACTATGGCATTAACTGTCAGTAGATGAGCTAAGTATTTCTCTGTGACAGTTACACATTGCGCTCACAGTTCTTGTTCCGCGAGGGGTACGGGCTATCACTTAGGAAACCTCGAAGTTAGTAAGCGAATGAATCAAGTATTTTCGTACTTTTATGGCCGTCATGTGGTTCTGCGGAGACTACAAACAATTGGATTGTTATCGCCGTTCACGTGATCCACCATGCCACCACAGATAATGATAAGTAAGAACCATTCATGAAGCAGTGGATTACAACTCACGTTCGCTTATAATAACTTTGATAACAAACTAAAGTAACACTGCTCATGTAGCTATATGGATTGCTGTTATTTTTCATGTTTCTCTGAGAAATTGCGTAAAACGAATTTAAACCAATATTGATTGGTGCAGCTCTCTGACGGTGAGGCGTACAACGGCGTTCCCGCTGCTCTGTGAAACAGGCATATGGCGGCGCACACTGCAATGTATCGAAGTTCGTCGCAAATGTCTGGCGTCGTTATCTGCTAATGTAAATAAAAAAACCTCATGAGCGAGCACGCGCAATGCGATTTTTGCCACGCGACTTGAACACCGCATTATACTTCATTACATCTGAAATTGACGGAAAAATCTTCCGTCATCCTTTATTCCTTAAATTTTCGATTTATGGAGATATTCAGCAGATGCTGTTTATCGTCCAATTATTACTTTTTTTGAGGCCGTGGTTGATACGAATACATACTAAATACTTCATTGTAAGTGGTGGAATCTGTCGTACCGTTTCACCGTTAACGTCTTTCTCTTCACTTGTTATGTTGCATATTGTATGAAACTGGACGAGCGGTTCTAGGCGCTACAGTCTGGAATCGGGCGATCGCTACGGTCGCAGATTCGAATCCTGCCTCGGGCATGGATGTGTGTGATGTCCTTAGGTTAGTTAGGTTTATGCAGTTCTAAGTTCTAGGGGACCGATGACCTCAGCTATTAAGTCCCATAGTGCTCAGAGCCATTTGAAGTTCATCTCCTCACCAACCACTGGACGGATTTCAACTAGACTCGGTACACGTGTAATTTACCGTCTGGAACGAATCACTGTTGGGTAAGAAACACACAGTTACACAACCATTAAAGGTTGAAGGGGGGCGTGAAAAAGTGGTGTAGTCCACGACATGAGAATATTCATACTTAAGTCAGCCAATATTTGAGAATGGGAGCACTTAGAGAGTTGCGACAAATTTTACACATTATTTCAAGCCTCTTTCTCGCTGACGACCGTCACAAAATGATGAAAGTTCGATGTTAGTGCATGAAACTTCCACTTGAAGTATGACGTTTTGGTTTGTTGCTTATTTAATACCAACTGTATTCGTGACACAGTTCGCCGAGAGTATTCACATATACCACTGAATGTGCCAGAAATATTACTTCATTTTGCGACACTTAGCTTAGGAGATACGAAGGCGTTAAAAACTATCGCATCATGCAATACGTTTAAATTTATTACTTCGTTGGTACTAACTCTATTCGCAACTTTTTTCGCAGGCAGTATGTATGTTTGTCGCTTAATGTACCTACAAAATTTCAACCTTGAATCAGTTTCAAGCAACTATGTTATGCATCCAACTTCAAATGGTTCTGAGCACTAAGGGACTTAACTTCTGTGGTCATCAGTCCCCTAGGACTTAGAACTACGTAAACCTAACTAACGTAAGGACATCACACACATCCATGCCCGAGGCAGGATTCGATCTGCGACCGTAGCGGTCACGCGGTTCCACACTGTAGTGCCTAGAACCGCTCGGCCACACCGGCCTGCCCTTCCAGCCTCATTTTACGTTGTAATGCACCAGCGATGTATTACAACGTAAAACGAATCTGATAGCTTAAGATACGTGTTTGAAAATAACCCAAGGTTGAAACTGGCTGATCACATAGATGGTAAAAAGTACAGCCTGCCTGGAATACGTTTTCATTCTCAAAATACACCAGATGTCAGCATTTCAAAGAGGACGTGTAGTCGGGCTCAAAGTATCTGGTTGGAGTAATCCAATAATCGCTCGATATTAACATAGGAGAGATGCCACTATTCGACGATGTTGGCAGCAATGCGTGAACTGTAGCCGAACACAGAGCCAAGAAGGAAACGGACGACACAGCGAGACGAGAGAACGAGAGGACCGAGGAATCGCCAGAGAGGCACTCAGAGCCTCGGATTCATCATCGTCATCGATCCGAAGTGCAACTGGTGCTACAGTGACGACAAGAGAAATTAAAAGGCGGCTCGCAGAAAGCGGCCGGAGCTCACAGCGCCTCTAGCGCCGACTGCCATAGGCCTGTATTCTCCAACTAAGTCCGCGGTGTCGAACACATTCTACATCTACATCTACATTTATACCCCACAAGCCAGCCAACGGTGTGTGGCAGAGGGCACTTTACGTGCCACTGTCATTACCTCCCTTTCCTGTTCCAGTCGCGTATGGTTCGCGGGAAGAAATACTGCCGGAAAGCCTCCATGCGCGCTCGAATCTCTCTAATTTTACATTCGTGATCTCTTCTGGAGGTATAAGTAGGGGGAAGTAATATATTCGATACCTCATCCAGAAACGCACCCTCTCGAAACCTGGCGAGCAAGCTACACCGCGATGCAGAGCGCCTCTCTTGCAGAGTGTACCACTTGAGTTTGCTAAACATCTCCGTAACGCTATCACGCTTACCAGATAACCCTGTGACGAAACGCGCCGCTCTTCTTTGGATCTTCTCTATCTCTTCTGTCAACCAGACCTGGTACGGATCCCACACTGATGAGCAATACTCAAGTATAGGCCGAACGAGTGTTTTGTAAGTCACTTCCTTTGTTGATGGACTACGTTTTCTAAGGACTCTCCCAATGAATCTCAACCTGGCACCGGCCTTACCAACAATTAATTTTATATGATCATTCCACTTCAAACCGTTCCGTACGCATACTCCCAGCTATTTAACAGAAGTAACTGCTAGCAGTGTTTGTTCTGCTATCATACAATCATACAATAATTGATCCTTCTTTCTATGTATTCGTAATACATTACATTTGGTCTGGGATCTCACTGAGTGCGGTAGAGATGTCTTTAGAGACTTGCCCCACTTCCAATTCAGGCCCCATGATCAGCAAAGACGTGTCTGAAGTCGTCCCGGATTTCGGTGGTGGTTGACAGTCGCCGGCCAGTGTGGCCGTGCGGTTCTAGGCGCTTCAGTTTGGAACCGCGTGACCACAACGGTCGCAGGTTCGAATCCTGCCTCGAACATGGATGTGTGTGATGTCCTTACGTTAGTTAGGTTTAAGTAGTTCTAAGTTCTAGGGGACTGATGACCTCAGATGTTGGGTCCCATAGTGATCAGAGCCATTTGAACCATTTTTTGTTGACAGTCGCCCAACATTCAAGCCGCCAACTAGGACTGATAGTCTGGGCTGTTATTTCATTTCATAACAGGACCCCTTCGGTTGTCATCTGCGGCAACCTTACAGTGTGGCCATACGTCGATGATATTCTACGCCAGTGTTGTGCCCTTCACGGCAAGCCATCCCGGACTTACATATGGGCAGCATAATGCGCTCCTGCACACGGCGAGAGTTTCTGCTGTTTGTCTTCGTGCTTACCAAACCCTACCATGGGCAGGAAAGTCAGCGGATCTCTCACCAATTGAGAATTTTTGGAGCATTATGGGCAGGGTCCTCCAACCAGATCGGGATTTTGAATAAATAATAAGCCAACTGGATAGAATCTGGTACGATATTCCTCAGAAGGCCGTCCAAAACACAATCCATTCCAAGCAGATAACTGCTTGCGTAAGACCCAGAGGTGGACGAACGCGTTAACGATGTCATCCAATTTATCTGAAATTGCAATCATTTTTTTTTTTTAATTTTGTGAGACGGTACACTACAGCACCACCAGCCTTCCGCTATCTAATTGTGTTGGTGAGCCAGTAAGTATAAACCATAGGGCAGTGACACTGCGTCACTGCAATACACTTTGTAGGTGTGGCAGTGGGACTTGGAGTCCCATACCACTCTGCAACAGTGACAGTACTCTTCTGTCCGGCATAAAAACGCAGTCCGAGATGGACAGGTAAGATTGGAAAGTCGTGGACGTGGAATGGAGGGTTAGTCCTGGCAAAGGAGGCATCCGCGGTGGGCGTGCCAGGCCCAGCGCTAGTCCTCTTCGGAAGTCGATTCCTGGAGGATGGTCAGCGGATCCGGATGGCGATGCCAGCGACGTGGATGTGTGGTCCCAACGTGGCGTAGCCCATGGACAGTGTCCCGTAGGGCAGCCACTTTATCATAGAGCTACCGCGCGTTGCTGCGTATGGTCTCCGTGAGGGGGACGATATCTGTTTCCTCATGGAGAGTCACAATCCACGTTAGTGGCGGGGCGTGCAGGCTCCACCGGAGAGCCTTGTTCTGCAGACGCTGCAACATCCGCATGCTGGTGACACTAACCGTGGCCCATGCAGTGTGCCGTACGCTATGGCAGGCAGGATAACGGCCCGGTAGAAAAAAAAAAATGGTTCAAATGGCTCTGAGCACTAGGGGACTTAACTTCTGAGGTCATCAGTCCCCTAGAACTTAGAACTACTTAAACCTAACTAACCTAAGGACATCACACACATCCATGCCCGAGGCAGGATTCGAACCTGCGACCGTAGCGGTCGCTCGGTTCCAGACTGTAGCGCCTAGAGCCGCTCGGCCACCTCGGCCGGCAACGGCCCGGTAGATACGGAGCTTGGTAGGCAGGTAAAGTTCCCTACTTCGGAACAGGGGGCACAAGGCCCTGGTCAGCTTTTGCCCCTTGCTTGTCTGTACGTGTACATGACATACATGTATATCAAATGTAAGCGTAGGCTTCCGCGGCCGTTGTCTTCTTCAATAAAATTCTTCAGGGTATCAGACCGCATCGTCATAATTTAAAATGCGCCAACGTTTCGGCCAGCGTTGCAGCTAGCCTTCATCAGGGCCTTACGTTAACTGCTAAATGAACACACTTGATTCCTTAAATAGCTGCACGAGAAAACCGTGTCGTTACTTGATTGGCTGTAAAGGGAGGAGGAGGAGGGGTGAAAGGTATGCTTTATTGGTGTTTCCTTTATTATCTGTCATTGGCTGAAATAGCTGTTTTCTATTGGTCTTTATATTAATCCACCCCATTGGAGGAGACGGACGAATAGCGAACAGGTGATGGCTGTGACGTCACACTGTTTCCATGCTGTCCAGAAGCCGGCTGCGGCGTCCCATTGCTCTGTGCGCTCGCGACCACTGCGGCTCTCCGCGTGTCTGCATGGGCCGCCACGGCTCTGCCGCCGCTCCGTAGCCCTGCTATTGCAGGCAGCCAAGACCTCGGAAGCTTGTACCCGTCCTCTCTATTCATGTTGGCGGGTCTTTTGGCTATTTCTATCGCCTCTCTAATCTTTCTTTTGAAAGTGAGAGGCTGTTTCGCCAGGACGCGGGCTTCTTGAAAAAATATAGGTTTCCCGCACTTGTCTCGGTGTTCCGCCACTGCTGACTTAGTGTGTTGTTTCAGGCGGATATATCTTTCATGTTCCGAGAGCCTTGTGCTAATCGGACGTCCCGTCTCACCTATGTAGACTAATCCACACGTACAACCAATTTCATACACGCCAGCTGTGTGTAGTTTGTCAACTGCGTCCTTGGTAGAACCGAGCATGTCTGATATTTTGTTTCTGCTTCGGAAAATTGGTTTGATGTCGGCTTTTCGTAGAATTTTGCCAATACGTTCGGTGACCCCTTGTACATATGGTAACACAGCAATGCTCTGTGCCTCCTTCTCCTCTTCCCTATTAATCTTCTCCCTTGTCGACATGGTGCTGTCTATCATCTGCTTCCCATAGCCATTAGTTCCGAAGATGGACCTGAGGCGTTCAAGTTCTGTCTTCAGATGTTCTTCGTCGCTTATCCTGTACGCTCTCTTCGTTAGCGTGTGCAGGGCGGACTTCTTCTGCGTGGGGTGATGGTGGGAGGAGGCGTGAAGGTACCTGTCCGTATTGGTTGGTTTCCTGTACACTTTGTGGCCAAGTTTACCATCAGGTTTTCGATAAACTTCCACGTCGAGAAAAGGCAGCACCCCATTCTTCTCTGTTTCCATTGTAAACTGAATTTTCCTATGCTGTTGGTTAAGGTGCTTGTGGAAGTTCTGTAACTCCTCTTCTCCGTGGGGCCAGATGACGAAAGTATCATCGACATAGCGAAGCCAACAATTTGGGCGTAATGGTGCGGACTGGAGGGCTGTTTCCTCAAATGCCTCCATGAAAATTTCTGCTGCGATAGGCGATAGGGGTGAGCCCATAGCTACACCGTCAGTTTGTTCATAAAATTGACCTCTCCACTTGAAATAGGTGGTCGTCAGACAGTGGCGCACAAGCTCACATATATCAGGTGCCACGCGTTCTTCTAGGATGTTCACAGTATCTGACACTGGGACATTCGTGAATAGGGATTTGACGTCGAAACTAACCATCAGATCTTGGTCCGTAACACGCATTTCCTTTAGGAGAGACACGAAGTGAGTGGAATCCTTAACGTAGGACTCGGTTTGGTGCACTAGGTGTCGGAGCCTAGGTGCCAGTTCTTTCGCTAGGTAGTAGGTCGGCGAATTTATACTGTTTACTATGGGCCTTAAGGGGAAGTCGGTTTTGTGTACCTTCGGTACACCATATATCCTTGGTGCCTGTGTCACTTGCGGGATGAATCTTCTGGCCTTGTCGAAGTTGATTCTAGAGTGCTTGAGCAGTGCCTGCGTCGTTTTGATTACCTTGGCCGTCGGATCTCCCTGAAGTTTCTTGTAGATAGGTTCTGCGAGAATATCTTCCATTCGTTTGTTGTAATCAGTTGTGTCCAGGACTACAGTGGCGTTGCCCTTATCTGCCTGCACCACTACTAAGTGGGGGTTGTCCCTGAGTTCCTTGATGGCACGGTATTCCTCAGCGTTGATGTTTTGCTTCGGTGGCTTTGCTTTATTCAGAACTCTGACCGTTTCCTGCCGGATCTTCTCCGCCTCGGCCTGAGGCAGATGACGTACCGAAGCCTCTACGGATTCTATGATATCTTCTTTTGGAACTCGCTTAGGTGCGACTGCGAAATTCATCCCCTTGGCCAGAATTGCTGTGGTTGCTTCGCTCAAGGTGTGGCTGGAGAGGTTGACCACTGTCCGTCGCCTGTCCAGCGTCAATATTTCGTCCGTGGCTTTCTGTTGTAGTTTGTCGTACTTTCTCATCTGTCGGTTAGTAATACTATTGCTGGTCCTTGATGCTTGCTGAAAGGTTAACCTGTCGACTTTATCCCAGTCTTCCATCTGAAGTTTTCCGGCCAGAAATAGGTGCAGATCACACAAATTCCTGTTGTGAGCATCGAGACTTATGCGGATGTGGCGGATCCTTTCCCGTAGCAATGCTTTACTGGCTTTAACACAGATATTCCTCGCCTTGTTCGTTTTTATGTGAGACGTCAACCGCAAGGAATACGGCACAACACTCGTGTCTCTGCATCTCTTCAAAAAAGCAAGGTCATTCAGCAGTTTACATCTTTTTAAACGCAGTGCTTCTAACTTCTTGATGTTTCCGTGGATTTCCTGCCCATACAGGTTGGTTAAATGTAAGCGTAGGCTTCCGCGGCCGTTGTCTTCTTCAATAAAATTCTTCAGGGTATCAGACCGCATCGTCATAATTTAAAATGCGCCAACGTTTCGGCCAGCGTTGCAGCTAGCCTTCATCAGGGCCTTACGTTAACTGCTAAATGAACACACTTGATTCCTTAAATAGCTGCACGAGAAAACCGTGTCGTTACTTGATTGGCTGTAAAGGGAGGAGGAGGAGGGGTGAAAGGTATGCTTTATTGGTGTTTCCTTTATTATCTGTCATTGGCTGAAATAGCTGTTTTCTATTGGTCTTTATATTAATCCACCCCATTGGAGGAGACGGACGAATAGCGAACAGGTGATGGCTGTGACGTCACACTGTTTCCATGCTGTCCAGAAGCCGGCTGCGGCGTCCCATTGCTCTGTGCGCTCGCGACCACTGCGGCTCTCCGCGTGTCTGCATGGGCCGCCACGGCTCTGCCGCCGCTCCGTAGCCCTGCTATTGCAGGCAGCCAAGACCTCGGAAGCTTGTACCCGTCCTCTCTATTCATGTTGGCGGGTCTTTTGGCTATTTCTATCGCCTCTCTAATCTTTCTTTTGAAAGTGAGAGGCTGTTTCGCCAGGACGCGGGCTTCTTGAAAAAATATAGGTTTCCCGCACTTGTCTCGGTGTTCCGCCACTGCTGACTTAGTGTGTTGTTTCAGGCGGATATATCTTTCATGTTCCGAGAGCCTTGTGCTAATCGGACGTCCCGTCTCACCTATGTAGACTAATCCACACGCACAACCAATTTCATACACGCCAGCTGTGTGTAGTTTGTCAACTGCGTCCTTGGTAGAACCGAGCATGTCTGATATTTTGTTTCTGCTTCGGAAAATTGGTTTGATGTCGGCTTTTCGTAGAATTTTGCCAATACGTTCGGTGACCCCTTGTACATATGGTAACACAGCAATGCTCTGTGCCTCCTTCTCCTCTTCCCTATTAATCTTCTCCCTTGTCGACATGGTGCTGTCTATCATCTGCTTCCCATAGCCATTAGTTCCGAAGATGGACCTGAGGCGTTCAAGTTCTGTCTTCAGATGTTCTTCGTCGCTTATCCTGTACGCTCTCTTCGTTAGCGTGTGCAGGGCGGACTTCTTCTGCGTGGGGTGATGGTGGGAGGAGGCGTGAAGGTACCTGTCCGTATTGGTTGGTTTCCTGTACACTTTGTGGCCAAGTTTACCATCAGGTTTTCGATAAACTTCCACGTCGAGAAAAGGCAGCACCCCATTCTTCTCTGTTTCCATTGTAAACTGAATTTTCCTATGCTGTTGGTTAAGGTGCTTGTGGAAGTTCTGTAACTCCTCTTCTCCGTGGGGCCAGATGACGAAAGTATCATCGACATAGCGAAGCCAACAATTTGGGCGTAATGGTGCGGACTGGAGGGCTGTTTCCTCAAATGCCTCCATGAAAATTTCTGCTGCGATAGGCGATAGGGGTGAGCCCATAGCTACACCGTCAGTTTGTTCATAAAATTGACCTCTCCACTTGAAATAGGTGGTCGTCAGACAGTGGCGCACAAGCTCACATATATCAGGTGCCACGCGTTCTTCTAGGATGTTCACAGTATCTGACACTGGGACATTCGTGAATAGGGATTTGACGTCGAAACTAACCATCAGATCTTGGTCCGTAACACGCATTTCCTTTAGGAGAGACACGAAGTGAGTGGAATCCTTAACGTAGGACTCGGTTTGGTGCACTAGGTGTCGGAGCCTAGGTGCCAGTTCTTTCGCTAGGTAGTAGGTCGGCGAATTTATACTGTTTACTATGGGCCTTAAGGGGAAGTCGGTTTTGTGTACCTTCGGTACACCATATATCCTTGGTGCCTGTGTCACTTGCGGGATGAATCTTCTGGCCTTGTCGAAGTTGATTCTAGAGTGCTTGAGCAGTGCCTGCGTCGTTTTGATTACCTTGGCCGTCGGATCTCCCTGAAGTTTCTTGTAGATAGGTTCTGCGAGAATATCTTCCATTCGTTTGTTGTAATCAGTTGTGTCCAGGACTACAGTGGCGTTGCCCTTATCTGCCTGCACCACTACTAAGTGGGGGTTGTCCCTGAGTTCCTTGATGGCACGGTATTCCTCAGCGTTGATGTTTTGCTTCGGTGGCTTTGCTTTATTCAGAACTCTGACCGTTTCCTGCCGGATCTTCTCCGCCTCGGCCTGAGGCAGATGACGTACCGAAGCCTCTACGGATTCTATGATATCTTCTTTTGGAACTCGCTTAGGTGCGACTGCGAAATTCATCCCCTTGGCCAGAATTGCTGTGGTTGCTTCGCTCAAGGTGTGGCTGGAGAGGTTGACCACTGTCCGTCGCCTGTCCAGCGTCAATATTTCGTCCGTGGCTTTCTGTTGTAGTTTGTCGTACTTTCTCATCTGTCGGTTAGTAATACTATTGCTGGTCCTTGATGCTTGCTGAAAGGTTAACCTGTCGACTTTATCCCAGTCTTCCATCTGAAGTTTTCCGGCCAGAAATAGGTGCAGATCACACAAATTCCTGTTGTGAGCATCGAGACTTATGCGGATGTGGCGGATCCTTTCCCGTAGCAATGCTTTACTGGCTTTAACACAGATATTCCTCGCCTTGTTCGTTTTTATGTGAGACGTCAACCGCAAGGAATACGGCACAACACTCGTGTCTCTGCATCTCTTCAAAAAAGCAAGGTCATTCAGCAGTTTACATCTTTTTAAACGCAGTGCTTCTAACTTCTTGATGTTTCCGTGGATTTCCTGCCCATACAGGTTGGTTAAATGTAAGCGTAGGCTTCCGCGGCCGTTGTCTTCTTCAATAAAATTCTTCAGGGTATCAGACCGCATCGTCATAATTTAAAATGCGCCAACGTTTCGGCCAGCGTTGCAGCTAGCCTTCATCAGGGCCTTACGTTAACTGCTAAATGAACACACTTGATTCCTTAAATAGCTGCACGAGAAAACCGTGTCGTTACTTGATTGGCTGTAAAGGGAGGAGGAGGAGGGGTGAAAGGTATGCTTTATTGGTGTTTCCTTTATTATCTGTCATTGGCTGAAATAGCTGTTTTCTATTGGTCTTTATATTAATCCACCCCATTGGAGGAGACGGACGAATAGCGAACAGGTGATGGCTGTGACGTCACACTGTTTCCATGCTGTCCAGAAGCCGGCTGCGGCGTCCCATTGCTCTGTGCGCTCGCGACCACTGCGGCTCTCCGCGTGTCTGCATGGGCCGCCACGGCTCTGCCGCCGCTCCGTAGCCCTGCTATTGCAGGCAGCCAAGACCTCGGAAGCTTGTACCCGTCCTCTCTATTCATGTTGGCGGGTCTTTTGGCTATTTCTATCGCCTCTCTAATCTTTCTTTTGAAAGTGAGAGGCTGTTTTGCCAGGACGCGGGCTTCTTGAAAAAATATAGGTTTCCCGCACTTGTCTCGGTGTTCCGCCACTGCTGACTTAGTGTGTTGTTTCAGGCGGATATATCTTTCATGTTCCGAGAGCCTTGTGCTAATCGGACGTCCCGTCTCACCTATGTAGACTAATCCACACGCACAACCAATTTCATACACGCCAGCTGTGTGTAGTTTGTCAACTGCGTCCTTGGTAGAACCGAGCATGTCTGATATTTTGTTTCTGCTTCGGAAAATTGGTTTGATGTCGGCTTTTCGTAGAATTTTGCCAATACGTTCGGTGACCCCTTGTACATATGGTAACACAGCAATGCTCTGTGCCTCCTTCTCCTCTTCCCTATTAATCTTCTCCCTTGTCGACATGGTGCTGTCTATCATCTGCTTCCCATAGCCATTAGTTCCGAAGATGGACCTGAGGCGTTCAAGTTCTGTCTTCAGATGTTCTTCGTCGCTTATCCTGTACGCTCTCTTCGTTAGCGTGTGCAGGGCGGACTTCTTCTGCGTGGGGTGATGGTGGGAGGAGGCGTGAAGGTACCTGTCCGTATTGGTTGGTTTCCTGTACACTTTGTGGCCAAGTTTACCATCAGGTTTTCGATAAACTTCCACGTCGAGAAAAGGCAGCACCCCATTCTTCTCTGTTTCCATTGTAAACTGAATTTTCCTATGCTGTTGGTTAAGGTGCTTGTGGAAGTTCTGTAACTCCTCTTCTCCGTGGGGCCAGATGACGAAAGTATCATCGACATAGCGAAGCCAACAATTTGGGCGTAATGGTGCGGACTGGAGGGCTGTTTCCTCAAATGCCTCCATGAAAATTTCTGCTGCGATAGGCGATAGGGGTGAGCCCATAGCTACACCGTCAGTTTGTTCATAAAATTGACCTCTCCACTTGAAATAGGTGGTCGTCAGACAGTGGCGCACAAGCTCACATATATCAGGTGCCACGCTACGGAGCGGCGGCAGAGCCGTGGCGGCCCATGCAGACACGCGGAGAGCCGCAGTGGTCGCGAGCGCACAGAGCAATGGGACGCCGCAGCCGGCTTCTGGACAGCATGGAAACAGTGTGACGTCACAGCCATCACCTGTTCGCTATTCGTCCGTCTCCTCCAATGGGGTGGATTAATATAAAGACCAATAGAAAACAGCTATTTCAGCCAATGACAGATAATAAAGGAAACACCAATAAAGCATACCTTTCACCCCTCCTCCTCCTCCCTTTACAGCCAATCAAGTAACGACACGGTTTTCTCGTGCAGCTATTTAAGGAATCAAGTGTGTTCATTTAGCAGTTAACGTAAGGCCCTGATGAAGGCTAGCTGCAACGCTGGCCGAAACGTTGGCGCATTTTAAATTATGACGATGCGGTCTGATACCCTGAAGAATTTTATTGAACATGTATATCAAGTTTACCAAATTCCATCCCATGGGGATACTTCCTTCGTGGCCCATCTTCTTTTTTATTCTAGTATGCATAAATGTAGTGTTTGCTCTACATCCGTCCCTAATGTCCCGTGCTCCGTTCATACTAATTGCTCATGTAACTAATAATTTAATTTCTGGAGCTGGCAGACTTTCAAACTGGCACTACACAACGTGTGCGAGAACCAAGAAGGGTAAAATAAGGGTAGGTGGCACAGCCTATGCCAAGCACAGACGTCGATTGACGGCAGAAGCAAGGGGCGCGGCACTCTGTTATCTTGCGGGGACCAGGAAGTGAGTTTCTTAATTATTATCCTAGTTTATTAAATCATCGTAAAATTTACGGTTGCAGTACGATATAAAGCAGAACAATTTGTACTTAATTTGCTATGCAACATACTACTTTCAACATAATACTTGTAATTGACTAATGCATAACTTATAACCTACCACTTCCTTTGAATAACCTGTGTTGTAGAGAACTTAACGATAATTTAGTAGGAATGTAAAATTCTCCCCCTTTTATCGTCTAGGGTTAAAACACTTTGTGACACTCGCCATCTTAGCTTTCTTGTGTCTCACGGACAGTCATTTCTGAGTATGTATTTTGATACACTATATTTTCATGGAAGAATACTCACCTTCCGGACACATTAAACACAATTTCTCAATGCAAAATATCATTCGTTAACCATGGCTTACATCGCGGGATAATAGTTGAACGTTCCGTTTTTAGTGAAATAAAATTGTCAGCGGACAGCGAACAACGCTATGAAGAAATGAAACTAAAAATAGGCACCAAGAATGACATCACAACCAGGAAGTCTGCAGATATCTGAATACATAATCCAACCAAACGTTATGTAAAGGATTTTCAAGAAAAGCTGAAATCTGCCTACATACACATTTGCAGAGAACATGACAATCACAATTAACAAAAAGAAGATCGTTTGTTGAAAGAATTATTTCTTGCCTGATGACAATATTCTCTCCCTGGCTTAACTCAAGACTGAAAGCGTGAAGTGCACCCATATGTGCTGCCATCGCCACCGGATACAAGTCTACTGACAACGTATTCCGTCAGATACATACCACACTAAAAAATAACAATCATTTAAGAGACATCTAGTACAACTCGCATCGTGTAAACGACGAGCAAATGCAGGGCACGGAACCGTATCTCACCTAAAAGGATGACAACAGCGTTCAGTCAATAGCAACTGGAAATAGTCTGAACGTAGTTGGCTAGTTAGATGTTCCACAGTTCATTTGAACGATTCTTTTATTAGTATGATGTGGAGCGAGTCAGTTTATATCGTATGTATACCTTATTAGTGTTACCGATAGCCGCACGGGGTAGCCGCGAGGTCTGGATCGCCTTGTCACGGTGCGTGCGGCTCCCCCCGTCGGAAGTTAGAGTCCTCCCTGGGGCATGGATGTGTGTGCTGTCCATAGTGTAAGTTAGTTTAAGTAGTGTGTAGGCTTACAGACCGATGACCTCAGCAGTTTGGTCCTATAAGACCTTACCACAAATTTCCAAATTTGTTACCCTTAAAGAATACATTTATTAGTTTAGTTTGCTCATGCAACTACACCCATAAAGTATTTTTTTTCTTTTCCTTTTTTATTGCTATCGGTATTCAAGGTCAAATTCATCATTGGAACAGAAGTCGTCTAGGAGAAATTATTTTAAGTTACATTTAAAATTTGCTTTGCTACCTTTCAAAAATTTTATCTTGTTAGTTAAATGATAAAAAATTCTGTAGGGTTATTTATGACGAATTTCATTAGCGAATATACATAATGTGAGGGCGCAGTTAAAATGCCTAGCTCCTTGAAGAGGCATCTGAGGGTGAACACCATATATTATTCTTATTGCTTGGTTTTGTGCAATCATAACCTTCTAAGTGATGAGTTATCACGGAAAATTATTCCATAAGATATTACTGAGTGTAAATATGCAAAATATCTCTCTCCGCAACTGTATGTGTTGTGTTTCTTCAACTTGTTCTTGTATACTTCGTGACAAAGTAGTTCACAGAACGGCCGGATGCCAGTGTCCAACGGACAAGATATTTCAGCTGGTGACCATGCTGCGGTCATTAGGTGTCAGGTGTCCTGATGAAATGGCTGCTCAGGGGCCGTCAAGGCATTTTTATCTCATCCCCCTCCCTACGCCCTATCGCTCTGTCCACCGTCCATACACAACATCTCCTCCCCCGCTGCTTCCTCTTCGGTTCTCTGAACTCTACACATATATCTTTCTCCATAATTCCCCTCTTCTGCCTCTAATGAGCTTATTGTCGAGGAAACACAATCTGACTCCCTGCTTTAATGTCTCATCACCTTTTCTTTAAGTACTTGCAGGTCAGCATACAGGGTGAACATTAATAAAACCGACAAACTGCAAGGATGGATTCCTGGCTGGAAATGGAAAGAGTCCCGTGAATATATGTCCGGAAATGCATCATTGCCACGGTACATGGCACTGACGAATGTTTGTCTGATCACATGTCGTGTGTATCTTGTGTGTTGCAGGCTGTACTTTAAGCAGCAGAATGGTTCATTATTCACGTCGTGAACAAGCCGAGATAGTGTTTGTGTACAGCCAAGCACATGGAAACTGTAGAGAGGCAGCACAGCTATACCAAAACAAGTAACCTCACAGACACCAACCACATCGCACATTTCAAGCCCGTCTTGGGCACTTGTGTGACCGTGGGCCCTTTCAGACAGACGATCCTGCAGGAAGGTGACGGATTGTGCTTACAACAGATTTAGAGGTCTGGGTTCTGCAGGATACTGAGATGAACCCTGGTACAAGCTCCAGACATGTGGCCTTCCAACATGGTGTAAGCCAAAGTACGATTATGTGTATACTGCATCACAACCTCTAAAACCCCTATCATCTCCAATACCATGGAGCCCAATTTGAACGTCTGTTGTGACGTGGATGCGATGCAGTTGTGTGCTGTTCTCCGGGACGATTTATTGTCGTTGAAGACACACCGTCCATTTCCGGTCGCATGTTCATAGGACCCGCTTTCCTCTACTTCCAGTCAGGAATCCGTCCCTACAGTTAGGCGGTTTTATTAATTTTCACCCTGTAGAACAATGTAAAATTATCTTATCACTCTGTCCCTTCTATTCTTTTTGATTCCGTCTCTCACCTCTGCTATATCTTATCTGTGTATCTTGAGTTCATGTGATGTATACATTTTAATGGAAAAGATATCTGTGTAAATAAAGTCCATCATAATTGTTCAGATAGTAAATGTGTAAAATCATTGTACAGTTGAAACTCTGAATATTCATTGTAGTTGCTAGAGTGCACGTAATATACGATATTCAAATGTGAAAATATTATGTGTAGTAACAATGAATACAAAAAAAGTATAGAACTGAATAAACATGAAGTGCAAATGCACTATATGAAAATACATTCGATGTAAATACATTGTACGAAATTATAACAAATTTTATATGCAGCGTATTTTTTGTTTATGAGTTTTGTTCCTTCTCTTTCCCTCTGTAGTGTATTGTTTATACTTCGATGGAAATGAGGAGCTGAAAATAGGATAATTACCTGCATGTGTGAAGCGGTGTGGAGAGCTCATGGAACCATCAGCAACTGCTATAATGTCTGATCCAGAAAGACAATAAGCAACTATTTGTAGTCAGTAAAGGAACTCATGAGGCTGCAGGCAAGAGATGGATGTAAACTTCGTAGAGAGGTGTAAGTGTTGCAAAAAGACCATCTGAGGCAACCTACTGAAATTCTACTAGCTCCTAATCCTACTCCAGCACACAGTGGTGTCTCTTTCACATTCTTTGCTACCGAATTTTGGTGGTAAGTTTCTATGGGACTAAACTGCTGAGATCATCGGCCCCTAGGCTTACACACTACTTAATCTAACTTAAAATAACTTACTCTAGGGACAACACACACACAAACGCAGAAACACACACACACACACACACACACATCACTCGAGGGAATAGTGTGAGAACGGGAGGGTTCCGATTCCATCCTCACAGCTGCTGAAATGTTTGTCGTCGCGACTTGACAGACCAACTTCCAGTTTCAGTGTAGTATGTACCACATGGACCCACGATCGGAAGACTACTTCCCACACCATATCAGGAGATTCATTAACAGCAAACAGACACTCCTTGTAGTCTTCGATCGTGACCGCCCATGAGGCCGCACAATGCACACCCTTAGCCCATCTGTGGGTCGCACCTGCATCTACACGGTACGCATAGGTCTTCGACCTGAGCCATAAAAAATCCACACTCTGCGAGCCATTCACCTTGTCCATCATCAGGCTCATAACCTTCATGTTTTTAGGTGTTATGCCATAAGGATTACGACCATAAATCCAGGCGTGTCGAAATTCTCAGGATGGTTCCTAATTACTTCAAATGGACGCAGCCTTCCATCCGGTGGATGAAACTGTCTATATCTGTATAAAGTAGCTTGACATTAGGGAAGTTCGATTTCATATTCTTGTACTGGGAACGGTGCATGTGAAGTCTGGAGAGGTCAAGAACACAGACTTCGTGAACTCCACTGAAACCTTAGTCATCTCACTGAAAATTTTAGCCCGCTTAATACTTGGCCTGCTGATGTAATCTTTTGCTTCATAATGCCCATCCCAACGCTAGACTAAATGATTATCCTGACGGTTTCTAACATTCTCCCAGATTTGGCCGAAAATTGAATTCTTTATTGTTGTTTTCTTGTTGTGGTCTTCAGTCCTGAGACTGGTTTGATGCAGCTCTCCATGCTACTCCATCCTGTGCAAGCTCCTTCATCTCCCAGTACCTACTGCAGCCAACATCCTTCTGAATCTGCTTAGTGTATTCATCTCTTGGTCTCCCTCTACGATTTTTACCCTCCACGCTGCCCCCCAATCCTAAATTTATGATCCCTTGATGCCTCAGAACATGTCCTACCAACCGAACCCTTCTTCTAGTCAAGTTGTGCCACAAACTTCTCTTCTCCCCAATCCTATTAAATACCTCCTCATTAGTTGCATGATCTACCCACCCAATCTTCAACATTTTTCTGTAGCACCACATTTCGAAAGCTTCTATTCCCTTCTTGTCCAAACTATTTATCGTCCATATTTCATTTCCATACATGACTACAGTCCATACAAATACTTTCAGAAACGACTTCCTGACACTTAAATCTATATTCGATGTTAACAAATTTCTCTTCTTCAGAAACTCTTTCCTTACCACTGCCAGTCTACATTTTATATCCTCTCTACTTCGACCATCATCAATTATTTTGCTCCCCAAATAGCAAAACTCCTTTACTACTTTAATTGTCTCATTTCCGAATCTAATCCCCTCAGCATCACCCGACTTAATTCGACTACATTCCATTATCCTCGTTTTGCTTTTGGTGATGTTTATCTTATATCCTACTTTCGTGACACTGTCCATTCCGTTCAACTGCTCTTCCAAGTCCTTTGCCGTCTCTGACAGAATTACAATGTCATCGGCGAACCTCAAAGTTTTTATTTCTTCTCCCTGGATTTTAATACCTACTCCAAATTTTTCTTTTGTTTCCTTTACTGCTTGCTCAATATACAGATTGAATAACATCGGGGAGAGGCTGCAGCCCCGTCTCACTCCCTTCCCAACCGCTGCTTCCCTTTCATGCCCCTCGACTCTTATAACTGCCATCTGGTTTCTGTATAAATCGTAAATAGCCTTTCGCTCCTTGTATTTTACCCCTGCCACCCTTAAAATTTGAAAGAGGGTATTCCAGTCAACATTGTCAAAAGCTTTCTCTAAGTCTACCAATGCTAGAAACGTAGGTTGGCCTTTGCTTAATCTTTCTTCTAAGATAAGTCGTAGAGTCAGTATTGCCTCACTTGCTCCAACATTTCTACGAAATCCATACTGATCTTCCCCGAGGTCCGCTTCTACAAGTTTTTCCATTCGTCTGTAAAGAATTCGCGTTAGTATTTTGCAGCTGTGACTTATTAAAGTGATAGTTTGGTAATTTTCACATCTGTCAACACCTGCTTTCTTTGGGATTGGAATTATTATATTCTTCTTGAAGTCTGAGGTTATTTCGCCTGTCTCATACGTCTTGCTCACCAGATGGTAGAGTTTTGTCAGGACTGGCTCTCCCAAGGCCGTCAATAGTTCTAATGGAATGTTGCCTACTCCTGGGGCCTTGTTTCGATTCAGGTCTTTCAGTGCTCTGTCAAACTCTTCACGCAGTATCATATCTCCCATTTCATCTTCATCTACCTCCTCTTCCATTTCCATAATATTGTCCTCAAGTACATCGCCCTTGTATATACCCTCTATATACTCCTTCCACCTTCCTGCTTTCCCTTCTTTGCTTAGAACTGGGTTTCCATCTGAGCTCTTGATATTCATACAAGTGGCTCTCTTTTCTCCAAAGGTCTCTTTAATTTTCCTGTAGGCAGTATCTATCTTACCCCTAGTGAGATAAGCCTCTACATCCTTACATTTGTCCTCTAGCCATGCCTGCTTAGCCATTTTGCACTTCCTGTTTCTTTATTAATTTATTTATGTAATTATTTATAATTTCTTTATTAATTCACAAAAATCTTTTTGGAAGTCGCACTTTGCGAGAGCCGTGTTTTCGGTGTTTAAATCAGTATTCTCCTTCACCTTCCAATAAGGGAGGATATGGCACACAATGTACCGTATCTCTACTTATTTCCCAGCGTTGTCCCGGAACTAGGCGTTCAGGACTCAATGGGAAGTCACTGTGCATATTATGCAAATCGGCGGGATATCCCCTATCAGCATCAGCAACCACACTGAGGATCTCATCCTCCAGTCTGACGATTTCATCTTTGGACAGCCATTGAAACCCTCCAAAAAGTAAGGTTAGGTTGCTTCATGGCCTGTCTGTAGAGATCGTTCATATCCAAGTAAAGTGTGTAACTCAAATCGTCAGATGTTGACCCACTGGAGTAGTCCCTCACCAGTCACGCATACGAAAAAACGCAAAATATCATCATTGGTCAACAGTTCGATGTTGATACGTATCTTTTTAACATAGCGTCCCACAAAAACCCCTGCGCGGTGTATGGCCGGGCATACAATCATGAATATCTCAAAAATGTCTGCTAGGAAGTACACATCTGTCTCCAAATACAGTTTAGCACAAACTTCTAAATCAGAAATGCTGAACTCGTACCAAACATTTACTGTATGTCTATACACTGCATCCTTTGTGATAGTGCCTGTGAGTTTGTTGGTGAATGTGATTATATCGGGTGACGTGGTTTCGCGGATATTCTCCATCAAATTCAGGTATTCGTATGGTAAGAGCCCCTTCTTCGTTACAAGCTGAAATATTGGATCACAGGGAAATGAAGATCGAGTGATATGCATAAGCTCTCAACGTACGATCTCGGCAAGTTTCTGAAGTGGTGTCTGCATAAATCTTAGTGAATCCCGGAAATGCAGATATCAGACACTCAGATCGGTACCAAACGTTGTATGTCGATAGAGTAGGAATCAAAATAACGACTTAGTTCGTGCTGTGTGCTGTCGTCCAGTAGAACGTGCATAGACGGCAATTAAAAGTATCACCAGCTCCACGTAACACGGGAAAAGCGTATCTGTGAGAAATTGTATTGTATATCTCCTGTGGATGAGAAGGCAGAACGTTCGATCGGTGACCCAAAGGTGCCGTGTTCAAACCCCACCGATGACACGTTTTTTCAGCTGTTTACGAGTGAAACTGTGAGAACATTTTCCTGACATGTAAAGTGACTTTTCGGAGTTTGTAGCAATGTTCTTTGGGCAGTCTGCTTTCGCATCGTAAGTTGAACATCATGTACTTATTATTGGTCTTATTATTTTTATTATTATTATTGTTATTATTATTATTGTTATTACTTCCGCACGTATGATGAAAATGTTTCTTTGATTTTCTGTCCTGATTGTTTATTCTGTGAATCTACAAATGTGCTCTATAGGTTTATTACTTTGAATGAAAATAAGTGAAAGCAAACTGCCAACAGAACATTACTATAAACTCCAAACAGCCCTTTTACATGTCATAAACACGTTGTCTCATATAACACTCCCACGCATAATACAGAAAAAAAAGGTTTTAATCGGGGTTTGAGCTTGTCACCCGTCGTGCGAGGACCTAAAGCTCTGCCAACTTCATCACGGAAGCAATGTGTGTTATTTATTCACAGTTGTGCTTTTGATGTGCTCCATAGTTCTGGCATTACTTTTAATTAACGTTTACGCCTGTTCCGCTGGAGCACAACACATATACGAACTAAAAAGGAGTTTTAGTCGATACTCTATCGACATACAAAGTTTGATACAGATGCGAGCGTCTGACACCTGGAGGTTTGGGTGTTAGCGACATAGCTTGGAGAATGAAATGTACTTTCTACGTTGTGAGGTATGATATTTACCTTATTATTATGCAACCCGAATCCAACCGAGTGCTCAATAAGAAAGTGAGCATCATACTTGCTCATATCATGAAAGAAGACGGGTATGTGTCATGGCAGTTTGTACTTCAGTTTACATGTGTTGTGAGCTGCACCGCAGAACTTCCCCATTAGCTGACGGTGGTCTCTAGGTGAAGTTTCCGCTTTTCTGTTGAAAGGCAGGTCACAAATGTGCACTTAACTACCTCCTTGTATAACACATCATTTTCTTGCGAGTTGATCATTTGCATGTTTCTGCTATAAAGGCCATACGCAAATTTTAGCATGCAAATTTTTCGAGTTCAGAGACTCACAAAATTATGCCTGACGTATGAATCAAATTCGTTGCGACTGGAATCAGGCAAGAATACGACCCGATACGCTGCCGCATACAGTATGTATAGTTCTCTGAAAGGGGTGTGCGAGGGCATCGCCTTCACAACGTACCATAGGAACCGATAAACACTCAAAGGCAGCATATACAACAAAGGGGCATCGTTCCTGGTGATGGGTGATCTTAAATGTTAGGAATATTTTGTAATCTGTAAGCATTTCCACATGTACCATTTCCTGGCTCGAGCAATCAGTTATCTTTGTAAATTCTGAGGAGGAGGAGGAGTTTAGTGTTTAACGTCCCGTCGACAACGAGGTCATTAGAGACGGAGCGCAAGCTCGGATGAGGGAAGGATGGGGAAGGAAGTCGGCCGTGCCCTTTCAAAGGAACCATCCCGGCATTTGCCTGAAGCGATTTAGGGAAATCACGGAAAACCTAAATCAGGATGGCCGGAGACGGGATTGAACCGTCGTCCTCCCGAATGCGATGTAAATTCTGATTGAGACAACTGCGGGAAAAGTGCCTTGCCCCTTTATTTTCACTCATTTAGGCAGAACTTGGGCGGCACATGTTTTTCATGCAGATGTACTGTTGCTTCTCGCCTTTGGAGAATAGCAATAAATATACGCATTTAGGACGCTGACCAGCTACTGTTTAAAAGTAGAGGCGTTCGACCACCATATGCTACACATCTCCCGGCTTGTTATTCGTATCTACATGCAGACCTATCTACATGAGCCTATTAATTAGGGTTCTGACGATCGAATTTCGGGAAGTCTGGGACTGTGACGGGAATCAGGTGCCTTTGAAGTCATAATTTTCACAAATGTTAGCTTTCTATTACTTAACTGTACGACATACATGTTTCAGGTAATTTTTATCTTTCTCATATAGATTCTGGACATCAGTCCATGCATGTGTAGCGGTAGTATCATCTGGGAGACAGATGAAACTGAGCCCCTAATTAACTGGATCAAAAACGTGTGACTACACTGCAAGGTGGAGTAGGCAGCTCAGTCCCTTCATATAGGAAAAACGCTTTAGTATGACGCTCTCGGTAAAACATCCATATCACTGTGCATTTAACAGGTCACAGCATCATTCCCCCACAGTCTGACGATACTTACCTCTGCAGCATCAATGCTAATTTCTTTAGGGGCTGCAACAGTTCACGTTAGAGAACCTCTTTGCGCCTGACTGCTGGATACGGATGGGAATTGATGACTTCAGGGACTGCCCTTTCCAGCACTGCTTGGCATACTTGAAGGACGTAGCCAGATCTCGAAATCCACCATTGGCGTTATCAATTCGAGACTGTAAGATACTATCTCTGAAAGCACCAGCAGGCACAGAGTAATCTAATATAGCTGTGTGATTTACCTTCTGTTGGGGGACAAGACGGGCTGTGGGGCTGCTATTGTTAGACCATGGACCACGGACATGGTGGTGGCGCTGACGGGACCGCCCTGCTACCACTAGCGTCGAGTACGTTTCACATCACTTTTAGCAGGGACTGACGTAGTCGTGGCGTAGTGGCGCTGAGAGGGTAACCAGAAAGGAGACTATCGATTTGTCGACAGCTATAGCTCAGAGCTGATGGCTATGGACGCGTTAGTGACAGGAGAATCTCACAGTTGTAACAAGAGCTCGTTACAGGAATGTGTTTACGATTGCACAACGTGCGAAATATTTGTGACATGGAGCAGTATGAATTTATTGCCATTCGTTTCACACGCAGCAATGTAAGGCTGTCCTCTTAGCTTCGTGCCTAACCACACACTCGTAAATCTCCGCTTACTAGGAATTAAATAACCAAATATTTGTTTCATCCTTCGTTCTCCAAAGGACGGAGTGTTAAACCAGAACATACTTGTATTGCATTCATATCAAACTCTCATACTCTGCTAACAACGGTAAGATAAAAAAAAAACATTAGCATGTAGGGGAACATGAACTTATATTTTTTCCCTTTGTAATCCACTACAATATCTATTACCTTACACGAAGGGTGAGGTGTGTGTATCTTCATTACAGCATTGCTTTCAAACAGCATACTGGGTCACGCACACTATAAAGTAAACGAATAATCGAAATGCACGCAGTTACCACCGCGGTCGTTCACACGCGCTCAGGAAAGCTGGAAGTTGAAAGCCCACTAATGACGTCATTCGACCCGCTAACGTTAGGCCGAGGGCGGTAGCCCAACGGCTCCAGCTGAGGTGACAGCGATTACGTCGACGACACTGCCTCCATGTACCGCTGGAACGCGGCCAGTAGCCTAACGGCCCCTGCAGAGGTTATAATGTTCCCCCAAGTGTTAGTGGATTTCCTAACTGTGTGTTTTCACGCAGTAGCGCTGAGACGATTTTATCGCTGACAAAAAAAGACACTGTGATTACAACGAAATTAATATTTCTGTAATTATATTATCTATGTAATTTAAGCCAACAAGGTCTCGCAACCTTTTGTTCTCTCTCTTTCTGCTCAGCCATTGTCTGGTACGGTCATAATAAATTATTTCTTGGTCAATGTTATGTAGAGATTTTGTTATTTGTGCTTATTTTCCATAATAATAACTACTCAATTTCATTGTGTCTGTTATTACGACTAATCATACCTTTTTTCCTCGACTTTTTTCATGAATTTTATAATTAAATGTGGCTTACTTTGCGTGGGGATGTCTGTTAGTGAATGACCGTGTATTAACGGCACCAATCAGTGTAATAAGTTTGGTTTGCTTTCAGAATAGAACCTGCATCTAAAATTTCACTTTTCACAGATCGAAGTCCGATAGCTTTTAGGTGTAAATCACGTCCCAAAATTATATTCGCCAACAGACAATCCCAGTGCAGGAGCCTAGCTAAAAACTATGGACCATGATGGTGGTAATTAAATTCCAATTTCAATGTTTAAAAAATATTTTTGCATGATTTTTCAAGTTCATAATTTTTCTTGATTCAATTGAAGACTCAATTGGCCAAAGATAATCTAAATTTGATTCAGACATGCATTTGAGTTCAAACATTTTAAAGCCAGAATAATATGAAGTTAAATAACAATAACAAAAAATATACAAAAATAAAAAAGGCACCATTAGAAAGTGGCGCAGACATCGCTGCTTGCATCAATGAAGGCTCCAGCTACACCTACATCTACATCTACATGGATACTCTCCAAATCACAATTAAGTGCCTGGCAGAGGGTTCATCGAACCACCTTCACAATTCTCTATTATTCTAATCTCGTATAGCGCGTGGAAAGAACGAACACCTATATCTCTCCGTACGAGCTCTGATTTCCCTTATTTTATCGTGGTGATCTATTCTCCCTATGTAGGTTGGTGTCAACAAAATATTTTCGCATTCGGAGGAGAAAGTTGGTGATGACGCTATGTTTTGATCCAAGTGTCAACATCGGACAAATGAGAGCACTCCAGCAATAGCTTGTGCAGAGCGCTTCATGACTAATCAGACTGAAATGTTGCGAGCTAACATCCCAAAGATGTTACGGGTTCACATGCGGTTCCTCTTCGTCGAAATGTCTTGGCTCAAACTCGTCTAGGGGTTGTACCGCACGTGTCGCACTACACGCTCTAAATTGCACAGCAAGTTTGCGAAATCCAAAGCTAACGAAACACATAATAACGGTAATAATAATATCGGTAACTAAATTAACGACCCATAAATGATGCAGGCCACGCAGTTGTATTTAGTGAGAATAATGTTTATTCAGTAAGCAAACTAATGGCGAAAGTGGTCGTACTTAGAGTTACTGTTACACTCGAGCGCATATCCATTTGATACAGTTCGATCATTCACAATCTCATTGCGAAACACAAGTCCAATACTCCGTTACGCGAAAAGTTAAGAGTTCACACCAGGCGCGAGGCTGCTCACCGCTCAGAGACTAAGTCCCGCGATGCCACACAACGCGAAATTTTCCAAGTCGTTTCACTTCATAGGTACCTAATGACCGACCGTCCTCTTTCGCGTCTCCACCAGCACTGTACCCTTTGGTGTTTCCAGCCGAACTGTCCCCTTTGGTGTCTCGACCAGAACTGTGCCTCTGCCCGTCCCCGGCCGCGTTCTCCGCGCGCTGAATATCCTCGCTGAACTGACTAGGGCAGTTCCTTTTCCTGAAGCCGTCCATCTGAATAGGCACACCTTATTCTACATTATTTTACATTTTAACATAGTTAAATAATTTAAGCTTGATCACTTCCACGTTCTAAATAAAGTAACAATAACATTCACTACATAATAAACGTTAAATTCTTTTGCATAAAATCAACACAATTTCCTTTTTAACTTTGAATGCCACGGCTGGTAGCCTTCCACCAATGTGCTTTCTGATAAATAAATAAAGAAAAAAAGTAACTACTATGTACTAAATATTCTATTATCTAATGATTCAATAAGGTGTCATGCTGTCATCGTTCAATGTGTTTTGTGTGGAGGAAATGATGATCTGATGCTTAACTGGAAACACTGATAATTTAAGTTTACTATATCTTTTAAATAAATAAAGTTACAGAGTTGATATTTACAACGTTTGTCATTTTCATGATGCGCTTCTATATGAAATGTCGGTCGTTGATATCGATCAAAGCGTTCAGCTTTTAGCATTCAGGTCTTTATTACAAAACTTGTTAATATCACTTTGACAGTAATCCTAAACTGTTGTAGATATGATCAATATTCAAGTTTTATTGGACTCACCATGAAAATATTTGGAGGATGGCAGATTGAAATTATTGTGGCTTGATTCCCTGCATTACTACAGAATTAAATAGTTTTCATGAATGTTTCTCTTTATGGCCGATCTTAGGTCCGCCATATTTAACACTGCTACGTCTCTTCGGCCACAAAAGCCTTCTACTGGGTTTCCCTATGACATAGGTTCTCGTCTGTCTCATTCGCACACTACAGTGCTTAGGCCTCAATAGACAACAGAGTTTCCCTATCTCGTGATGAATCTGCGGCCTTTGTGGCATGCGGTCCTGAACGACAGGCTTCGTTTCACAATTCCTGAAGGCTGACTCTTTCAGCCATATACTTAAATGAGAGCGAAATGCTCATTAACTCACAATGTGAAGTATCCGTTCAGCACTGGTTTATACTCGTATACAGGCGGCGCTCTCTCTTGAGTATAGCCACTGATGTACCGAGAAGGAAGCAGACGTCTGATTTCGTGCGAATGTAGTGCATTGTACACGTTTGTATTTGTCCTGGGAGCAAGAGGCGCACGTGTAGTCTCGTCTGCAAGTACCACTACGTAAGAGCTTCTCGTGAGAGCAGAAATTAACTGTAGCCTGCATACGTACGTTAAATCCAACCCTGCTACATGCGTATTCACAGTGCTTGTAATCCAATGTCTCTGTACGTGGTCCGTACGCGGCACCGCAACGACGTTCTACCGTAATATGACCAAGGCCCCGCTGCGTGTCTATTCCTGCTGCTTCCTTCCATTGCCTGCTGGTACGATGTCTCCTTCTTAACGGCACGTTTGCTTGCAAGTAACTCCTATGCTTTTTCTTCTTGCGAGGAGGGAAAAGGCATAAGTGAAATGCGTAAGTTAAATACATAAAGCCCGTAGGCCTAAGTGGGGTGTAAAACAGTAAATGAATAAACATACAGTTTTTCTATGAAACAATTTAGTTACCAGTAAGCCAAATGAATAATAGCTGCAAATTTTCGGAAGTGTTCAGAAACCCATGGTGCCTGCAACTCTTCTTCAGTTGCTTGAGGGTAGGATATCCTTCTGTTTGCAATTTGTGGATAGACGCTCATTTATAAATTTCTCAAAACCAGGAAATGTTCTCATTGCATTTGACGTAAACTGTGTTGCCTCTGTGATCACAAGCTCAGTGACGGACACGGATCTTCATACGCCATCGTCCCAGCGAATTGCGTGATGAAATCGAGTCAACTACGCCGCAATTTTTCGGGTTTTAGCAAACTGCACTGAGCTAAACCGTTTGGGTGACGCAACAATTTTTGGATCCCTCGTTAGTACTTGTCCGGCATTAAAGAATGCTAGGAACGCCACATCTTTAAACACAAATCGTCCACACTCGTCGTGAAACCCTTGTGCGTCTGCAACAATCTTTGCTCTGTGAGGCATCGTTGTATATCGCTCAGTACGTTGTGTAATGCTTCTACGTTTATACCCCGCGTTGTGCATTCCCTGTCACAATCGAGTAGTTTACAAGACAGTCGTGTAGTATTAATTTTTACACTATAGTGTCTGCAGGAAAGTTTTCGGATGATTCAAATTCAATACATACGTCCAGAATTCCAGTCTTCATTGCCTCGCGCTGCTATCAACAATCTGTCACCACTATGGGTGATAATTTCTTAAACTTCTGTACTTAAGGGTACATCCGATACCGCTGTTACTCTCAAAATATAACTTGTAAAATCTTGTGTAGGTGTCATGCAATATTCCATAAGCGTTTCTGCTCCACTAGAGCTATACGTTGTCGTATGGAAGAAACTGGGAATTTAGGTAAACTCTTCCACTGATTAAATTACAGCTGTGAAACACTCTCGAATACTTTTCAGGATTTCCCTTCCTGCCTATTTCCAGCGCTAGAATAATAAAGTGAGGCGTTTCTAATTGGACGGAAGTCCATAGTTAGCGAGATGGCAGTGGAATAATTGCGTATTCAAACAATTCCCAAGAACGAAGAGTTATGGGCAGTTGCAGTCCTGAATTCAGAACACGTAAAAGTTTCAGATTCTCTTCGTCGGACAGTGATAGTTGTGGTATTTTCCATACCAATTTATGTGGCATAATTTTGTCTCTTGTCCTCAAACGTAACAGTTGTTATTCGTGGCGCTTGAACTAGAATCACCTCCTTCTTAAAGTTCATCAGAATTCGATTACTAGCTCCAAAGAAGCCCATTAACATAACATCTACACTCCTGGAAATTGAAATAAGAACACCGTGAATTCATTGTCCCAGGAAGGGGAAACTTTATTGACACATTCCTGGGGTCAGATACATCACATGATCACACTGACAGAACCACAGGCACATAGACACAGGCAACAGAGCATGCACAATGTCGGCACTAGTACAGTGTATATCCACCTTTCGCAGCAATGCAGGCTGCTATTCTCCCATGGAGACGATCGTAGAGATGCTGGATGTAGTCCTGTGGAACGGCTTGCCATGCCATTTCCACCTGGCGCCTCAGTTGGACCAGCGTTCGTGCTGGACGTGCAGACCGCGTGAGACGACGCTTCATCCAGTTCCAAATATGCTCAATGGGGGACAGATCCGGAGATCTTGCTGGCCAGGGTAGTTGACTTACACCTTCTACAGCACGTTGGGTGGCACGGGATACATGCGGACGTGCATTGTCCTGTTGGAACAGCAAGTTCCCTTGCCGGTCTAGGAATGGTAGAACGATGGGTTCGATGACGGTTTGGATGTACTGTGCACTATTCAGTGTCCCCTCGACGATCACCAGTGGTGTATGGCCAGTGTAGGAGATCGCTCCCCACACCATGATGCCGGGTGTTGGCCCTGTGTGCCTCGGTCGTATGCAGTCCTGATTGTGGCGCTCACCTGCACGGCGCCAAACACGCATACGACCATCATTGGCACCAAGGCAGAAGCGACTCTCATCGCTGAAGACGACACGTCTCCATTCGTCCCTCCATTCACGCCTGTCGCGACACCACTGGAGGCGGGCTGCACGATGTTGGGGCGTGAGCGGAAGACGGCCTAACGGTGTGCGGACCCGTAGCCCAGCTTCATGGAGACGGTTGCGAATGGTCCTCGCCGATACCCCAGGAGCAACAGTGTCCCTAATTTGCTGGGAAGTGGCGGTGCGGTCCCCTACGGCACTGCGTAGGATCCTACGGTCTTGGCGTGCATCCGTGCGTCGCTGCGGTCCGGTCCCAGGTCGACGGGCACGTGCACCTTCCGCCGACCACTGGCGACAACATCGATGTACTGTGGAGACCTCACGCCCCACGTGTTGAGCAATTCGGCGGTACGTCCACCCGGCCTCCCGCATGCCCACTGTACGCCCTCGCTCAAAGTCCGTCAACTGCACATACGGTTCACGTCCACGCTGTCGCGGCATGCTACCAGTGTTAAAGACTGCGATGGAGCTCCGTATGCCACGGCAAACTGGCTGACACTGACGGCGGCGGTGCACAAATGCTGCGCAGCTAGCGCCATTCGACGGCCAACACCGCGGTTCCTGGTGTGTCCGCTGTGCCGTGCGTGTGATCATTGCTTGTACAGCCCTCTCGCAGTGTCTGGAGCAAGTATGGTGGGTCTGATACACCGGTGTCAATGTGTTCTTTTTTCCATTTCCAGGAGTGTAGAAAGTTCTTCTTGGAAGTGTTGAAACGTCCCTTTAGAAAAATTAATGAATTACTGTGCTGCTAAACCCCTTACGTTATTTGATTTTCAAACAGCTGAGAAGAACTGAACGTACTCAGACATTTCGCTCTTTACTTATTCTGATCATTACTAAACTGACACACAATATTTTTAGCGCAACGCAGTCTGACTTTCAATAATCTCTACAAAAGAATGACCCTGACTAACATTACCTTTCACGAATCACTTACCTCACAAAAATCTTCGTTACTCGACCTACTGCAAAACAGCGAGTACCAATACTGCCATCTAAATAAAAGATTCTAACTACTGAAGGCACTAACTACTGATAGGCATAGTCAGCAAATGAAAGATTTTGATAGAGAACAAACAATGTATTTACCTTAATAGTGTTCAAAAGTCATTATATATATATATATATATATATATATATATATATATATATATATATATATATATCAGTTCATGACATCCAGAATTATAAATTTTCTCTTTCTGATGGACACACGTCCAGATCGTCCGCTCTCAAAATTCTGCCATTTCTCTCCTCACATCCACCACTGCTAGCGGCTCACCTCCAACAGCGCAACGCTACGTGCTGTTCACATCCAACTGCCCAACACTACAATGGCGAATATTCCAACAGTGCCAACCAGCCACAGACTGCACACAGCACAGCCAGTGATTTTCATACAGAGCGCTATGTGACGTTACCAACATAAAAACCTAAACAGCCTACTTACATAGCCCCCATGCTCCCCACAAAAAATTTTACAAATTGTTTTGGGCAGGGGCCAATGCAGATTTGAAAAAAAATTTGATAATTACAATAACAAAGAAATCAAATGCACACACTTATTGATACACTGCTGGGTCAAAAGCAAAAATTGTTCTCATAAAGACACTCCTGATCATTTATCACAATAGTAATTACAGTTTTTTTCACAAAGTCTCATTAGTAAAAGAAAATGCGCACGGAAGTAGCGGATTTCCATGCAGTCTTGAAGAAGTAGTATTGTCCTTCCAATGGAAAGACAGTGCTGACTCTTGACATGCAGACAGGTAATGGGCCACAACAGAGCAAACCCACAGCAGAGTCAGTCGAAGTTTTGAAGAATATTGGTAGGTAGGTCATCACACAGCATACCCACTGTAGTCCTAGTAGATATTATGGTATTGGTGGGCCATCAAAGGAACAGACCCACTGCAGTCCTTGTAGAGACAGCCAGTGCCATCTGTTGCGACTGTGCAAGTGCACAATCACCATCGAAGAGTCTTGCGGGCAATATAGCAAGTCCATAAACCACCACTTGTGCACTCACAATGTTTTTGGAATTGTCCTTAGAACCAGCAATGCTGTTAACCAGTCCCTTGCTGAATTATTAACACACGTGCAAACACTAACGTCTCACATATTGTGCATATACTATGACCAACAGAAATGTGTGCAGTGAAATGAATGCTTACAAGTTACTTAATTTGATGAACTGGTGTCCATTACAATTTTATAGCATGAGAATACGATTACAAAGATGGAGAAAACATCATTAATACATAATAATATAGATAACATTTGTAGTAGTACAGGATTTACAGAAGAATAGAACTAGAGGTATACATCAGTTTTACAGGAATTATGACATAAGTAAATATATAAAATAATGAGAATAATTTTCGAAACATTAATTTCACACATGACCATTAAAAAAGAACAGAATTCATAATGTCTAAACGTCTTTACAAAGAAAATAACATATTATTAGAAAAATTCTACAACATAACTGTTTACAGCTAAACACATAGAGACAGGAAAAACACAAGTACACAAAGGTACACAAACACATAGAGGAGTAACACAAAATGAAAGGACAGGGTTGGTTTTACTGCAGTATTTTGCACACAAAACTTACTTTACTTCTTGGAGACCTCCCTTCAATCATCATTATTCCCAAAGAATCCTATATATACCTGCTTTCTGTATTCTATTCATATCCTCTTTCTGAATAATCATTCTTCATTGTACAGTACCTTTCCTTTTTACGAACTTTTTTCATATAACTTCTCAATGCATTCTTTCCCTACCCTCCATAGTTAGTTTCTTGTATAGTCTACCCCCTCTTAAACTAACTTAAATCTACTGAGCTCAGATACATAAACTAAAGGACGAGGCAATGCAGCAGCGCAAAACAATTAACACAAATACCAATGAAAAAATGCAAATTAGCAAAGCAAGAAGCATTATAGAAATTAGCAAAGCAAAAGCAGCATTACAACTAATATGAGGCAATGAGCGGCAACAAGAAAAATAAATCAGTAGTAAAACTAGCTTAATACAATGTAAAATTCAGTAGAACTATGCCTGGCAAGCAGCAGCAACAAATGTAATAACTTATACCTAAACATGATAAAGCTCAAGCAGAAAAAATAGTACACTAAGGACAACAAGACAGATAAGGGAAATATCTATTCTCATCTTATGTATATATAATTAAAGTGGTGCACCACAACAACTTATTCTACAAAAAAATTACCAAGTACTTGAAAAGAAAGTTATGTATTCTGTTACTGTTATTAGTCCCTTCTTATTGTTCTTTCCTTTCCAAGTGCTCCTTTTTCGAAGAATATGGATCATAAAATTATTATTTAATAGATCTGTTGACAGAAAGTGTTCACATTAGCAAATGCATTTAATATTATTTTACAAAACCAATGCTGCAACACAGCTGGAAACCAGACATAAAACAAAATAGGCAAATACATCCATAAAGCAAGGCATGAAACATTATTCACTAGCCATATGGCATTTCGTAAGGCAGTAAAAAAATTTCTCAACTAGAAAGACAGTAGTCATAATAAGGTGTATAGACATAAAATATTTCTCATCATTTGATTAGGCATTTCAGTAAATATCAGAAAGTACGAGCAATTTGTTTCCAAGTAATAACGTGTCATATTTGCGAAGCTTTCTACAAAGAATGTCAATAGTGAGGTTATGGACCTCTTTTTTCTCCACCTAATGGCTTTTTCTCCAGGCAGGTGGGCGCCCACAATGCATTACGTCAAGGTCACTTAGCTTTCTTACCAAAATATTTATGACAGCAGTTTCCGCTACAGTGACAGTTTGATACCAATAAAATTTCACAGGTCGAAAAATTACAGTAGCAATGTGTAGAAACAAAATCTCATGAATAGCAGTGTTGTGATACATTCATGCATGTACACACGTTTCATAAGTCTTAAAGTACGAGTCTTGGTTTCCAACATCCTTTTTCACAAACCAGAGTCCCTAACCACTACTCATTATTCCTTACTTTATTACATATATACATATTCGTCGACACTTCTTCAATGTTTCATCATAATAAATACATAACATAATCAAATTCCTCATACAGCATCAGCTTATTGATCGTAAACATACCTCAACAGCATAATACACATTGTTGTCATAATAATATCATAACACCACAGTCAAATCTTAAAATCGTCGTAGCTTCCTCCAAAAATTTCAAAACCTAAAAAAATCTCTGCTCATTTCAATAGTGTCATCTACCTCAAACATACTTTAAAATCATGATCCCATACCACATCATTCAAAGCTCTCATAGTATCACAATGGTTCCGAAAAAATATAAACAGTTCACAAAGTACAGACAAAATTTCATATGCGTGAAGTTATCCAACTGTGTAATTATGTAAACACGTTTCACTGACATAGTAAAAAAAATGTTTGTCTCTCTTAGTTAAATGGTCAGATAGCTGTGTAATTTATGTGTTAGAGAAATATGGTATCGATGTGTAAAGTTGTATAAGCAAATACCATATTAGCTAGGTCTCCTTGTGCTTGCCAGACACATGGTACACAAAGTAAGCGTGTACCCCCCTGAGGTTAATGTAATTATACCCTCAAGTGTTACAGATTACAGCAATGGAATGAAATGTATCACGGAAAACCTTTGTATCTTTGTAATTCAAAAATCTTTAAAAATAAATGTTTTAAGTACAAAATTAATCACTCAAGTATGTGTACTGCAGCGCTAAATTGTGGGTCTTGTTGTAACATAATCTCTGTCATTATTTAAGGGTAAAAAATGTGCCAAGTGTCGTAATTATCGTCGTCCGTGAGCAAAGTTCTGTATATTCGTTACGTAATCGTGCAACTAACAAGCAAGAATGTACAAATAACAACACTGTGTCATCTGTTCACCATGACAATGCATTTGTAATTACTTGTCTAAATAAGTTCCCTAAGTTCTTGACTGGATAGTTAACTTTAAAACATAGTTTCATGGTAACAGTTTCTAAGTGTGACAAAGAGTACTAGTAATGTGGAGTGAAAAATTTTATAGGGAAGACTAAGTTAAAAAACAAATTATCTCTCAATAAGCGGTTTTACATGTGATATGTGGTGCAATCTTTTACCCTTTCTAGTGCGCAGAGTCTCAACTTCAAAACAGTTATCATGTTGTATACATCGGTAAGGAATGCTAAAATTTTTCTCAAGGTTAGCGTCTATGTTATTTTTCTCTGAGCAAGCCGGCGCACGTGGCTACCTGTGGTGCGAGTCCTGTCTGTCTCTTTGTTGGCGCGCGTCGTTATTGAGATTAGGAGACCAAAGTTCTACAAATTCGCCTTGTCGAGAGGGCCCTGCCCTGTTTGAATCCAGCCAGTTCTGATGAAATTCAGGTCTGTCGTTTTGTCGGTAGTTTACATAGTTTTTTTTTGGCGGTCATGTAGTGGAGAATCTCTCCCGGAATCGTAACTGCGCGCTGGACCATTGCGTCTGAAGTTATTCTGTCTCCCTTGCTAATAATTATTTTGGTTCCCATATTGTCTGTTTCTCTGATTGTCTCTGTGATAGTCATTACCGCAGAGAGGTGATCTTTCCCTGTAATTATTACTACTATGCCAACGGTTGTCATATGGGTGGTGTCTGTTTTGGTCACGATTTACGTTGTAAGAATAGCCTTGTCGTGTCCAGTTACTATTTCTGTCATCGCGGAATTGTGACGGTTGTGACTTGTAATTGTTGTGCTCCTGTTTTCACGTTCCGCGATTGTCAGTGACAATTTACAACTCTTGTAACAGTCCCTGAAAAGCATCAATGTCGTCTTTGCAACGTCCTGCCAAAATAATATGTCGTAAATGTTCAGGCAATTTGATTAACCAAATGCGGATGAGTTCTGAGGGGCTGTATGGGTTTGAAAGATACTGTTTCTTATGTAACATGTCTATGAAGTATTTGACAAGACTGGAAAATTCAGAGTGTTCGAAATGTTTCATCATTATGATGTTATGTTTTACTCAGTCTTGTGTAGCTTGAGACCAATATGCTGAGAGGAAGGCATGAGAAAATTCTCCTTCACTGTGACAATCGTGAATGACCGGTCACATTCTTACAGCTGGTTCATTCTCTAAGTAGCCACACATAAATTCTAACCTGTGCTCCAATGACCAGTTTGGAGGAAAACAATGAGAGAATTGTTGAAGCCATGCTTGTGGATGAATGTCTTGGCCAGGATTCTTAAATGTTTTGAATTTACATGTAGTAATGAACAGCTTATAGTCAAAATCATCATGTCGGCGAGTCGTATATCGGTCACTGTTACTTCGTTTCGGCGGTTCCATCTCAAAATTCAGTGCACCTCGCCAAGTTATTTCATAATTTCCGAAATGTCCTGTGTTATTATTTTGTGACTTTTCCGTGTTTCTATGTCCCTCTTCCCGTGTTGGAGCGCGAGTCTCCTCTGAAATACGTAATTCTTGTATTACCCGTGTCAACTGATCTTGTACTTCCCAGATTTCTCTTTTGTACTGTGTATTGATATGATTTTGATTTTGTTTGAATTTTCTAATTTGATCATACTCTTCTGTGTCAGTGAAGGCTATCGGTCCATGTGTCATTCAGATCATCATCTACCTTTGTAGATAAGTTAGTGAACTGATCCGAAAGTTCGGCTACTTTCTCCGATAGTGAACTGATTTCCTCAGTGTGTTTTTCTGAACCAAGTTTCAGAGTGTCCATTTGTGTTGAAATCGTATCTACTGTGTCCTTCACGTTTTCCTGAGTTCTTGCAAGTTGCGTAACGGAATCGGTAGATGCAACTGAGTCAATTTTAGCTTGCAAGGTTTCGTGATTTTCATGAACAATAGTTTGCAGTTCTTTTGTGGCTGCTTTATGATTCTGTAATGCATTTCCATGACGCGAAAAAATAGGTTGAAAATGCTCACAAATTTGTGTTTTTATGTCATTACAGACTTTTTGACATTTTGATTCGATTTTAAGTAACTCAGCAATTAAACCTTCACGTGCTTGTTCAAGCGTTTGTTCCACTGAGTCTAACTTTTGAAGCTGTTGCCGTGTTTGTCTCTGATTTTGTTCCATCTTGTCTAACTTTTGCTGTGTTTGTCTCTGATTTTGTTCCATTGTGTCTAACATTTGAAGCTTTTGTCCCATTTGTTGCATTAATTGTAATAACAATGCACTGGAGTCTGAAACACGTTCCTCAGTGCTATTCGGCAGTGCATTTGAACCGGCAATATTCGAATTTTGAAAAGCAGAAAATTTGTCTTGACTTATTTGAGAAAACGGTGAGGACGCAAAACCCGAATCTACAGTATTTGCAAGATTGTGTCCTGTCATTGCGGATTCCTTAGGCGAGCTGTTACCAACGGATCGACGGATGATGCTACCCTGTTCACTAATTGTTTCACTGTCTACACCATTATTTGCCGCCTGCTCCATTTACCTATGCACAATTACCAAATTACTACTTTGAATGTCTGTGAATTCATTACACGGTGGTGTTGATAAGCTACGCTCGTCGTCACTATCATTTCTCAATTTACATTGGAGCCTAGTGTTACGCTTTTCACACGCCATAATTATCACGTATTTCACACGATAACAAGAAAAGCACAATTTGAAGAGCAAAAATAAGAAAACACATTAACATAGCACTGAAAATAATATCTATTTAATTGCAAGCGCAGCTGCGAAATACTTGGTGCAAATCTACATGCATGCCACAACTGTTTTACTGTACAACAATGAAAAACTACAACTACAAAGGAAATTCTCTCTATAATTACACGCTAGCAATAAACAATAGCTACACTAATTACACAAACTACAATAAAAAATCTGAAGATTCCAGTGAGGTATCCTCGGCTAAGGGTCGACATATGAAACGTCCCCTTAGAAAATTTATGAATGACAGTGCTGATAAACCTCTTACATTATTTGATTTTCAAACAGCTGAGCAGAACTGAACGTACTCAGACATTTCGCTCTTTACTTCCGATCAACACTAAACTGACACACAATATTTTTAGCGCAACGCAATCTGACTTTCAATAATCTCGACAAAAGAATGGCCCTGACTAACATTAACCTATACCTTTCACAAATCACTTACTTCACAAAAATCTTTGTTATTCGAACTACTGCAATACAGCGAGCGCCAATACTGCCAGCTAAATAAAAGGTTCTAACTTCTGAAGGCACTAACTACTGATAGGCATAGTCAGCAAATGAAAGATTTTGACAGAGAACAAACAATGTACACTCCTGGAAATGGAAAAAGGAACACATTGACACCGGTGTGTCAGACCCACCATACTTGCTCCGGACACTGCGAGAGGGCTGTACAAGCAATTATCACACGCACGGCACAGCGGACACACCAGGAACCGCGGTGTTGGCCGTCGAATGGCGCTAGCTGCGCAGCATTTGTGCACCGCCGCCGTCAGTGTCAGCTAGTTTGCCGTGGCATACGGAGCTCCATCGCAGTCTTTAACACAGGTAGCATGCCGCGACAGCGTGGACGTGAACCATACGTGCAGTTGACGGACTTTGAGCGAGGGCGTATAGTGGGCATGCGGGAGGCCGGGTGGACGTACCGCCGAATTGCTCAACACGTGGGGCGTGAGGTCTCCACAGTACATCGATGTTGTCGCCAGTGGTCGGCGGAAGGTGCACGTGCCCGTCGACCTGGGACCGGACCGCAGCGACGCACGGATGCACGCCAAGACCGTAGGATCCTACGCAGTGCCGTAGGGGACCGCACCGCCACTTCCCAGCAAATTAGGGACACTGTTGCTCCTGGGGTATCGGCGAGGACCATTCGCAACCGTCTCCATGAAGCTGGGCTACGGTCCCGCACACCGTTAGGCCGTCTTCCGCTCACGCCCCAACATCGTGCAGCCCGCCTCCAGTGGTGTCGCGACAGGCGTGAATGGAGGGACGAATGGAGACGTGTCGTCTTCAGCGATGAGAGTCGCTTCTGCCTTGGTGCCAGTGATGGTCGTATGCGTGTTTGGCGCCGTGCAGGTGAGCGCCACAATCAGGACTGCATACGACCGAGGCACACAGGGCCAACACCCGGCATCATGGTGTGGGGAGCGATCTCCTACACTGGCCGTACACCACTGGTGATCGTCGAGGGGACACTGAATAGTGCACGGTACATCCAAACCGTCATCGAACCCATCGTTCTACCATTCCTAGCCTGGCAAGGGAACTTGCTGTTCCAACAGAACAATGCACGTCGGCATGTATCCCGTGCTCTAGAAGGTGTAAGTCAACTACCCTGGCCAGCAAGATCTCCGGATCTGTCCCCCATTGAGCATGTTTGGGACTGGATGAAGCGTCGTCTCACGCGGTCTGCACGTCCAGCACGAACGCTGGTCCAGCTGAGGCGCCAGGTGGAAATGGCATGGCAAGCCGTTCCACAGGACTACATCCAGCATCTCTACGATCGTCTCCATGGGAGAATAGCAGCCTGCATTGCTGCGAAAGGTGGATATACACTGTACTAGTGCCGACATTGTGCATGCTCTGTTGCCTGTGTCTATGTGCCTATGGTTCTGTCAGTGTGATCATGTGATGTATCTGACCCCAGGAATGTGTCAATAAAGTTTCCCCTTCCTGGGACAATGAATTCACGGTGTTCTTATTTCAATTTCCAGGAGTGTATTTACCTTAATAGTGTTCAAAAGTCATAATATACATATCAGTTCATGATATCCAGTATTACAAATTTGCTCTTTCTGATGGACACACATCCAGATCGTCCGCTCTCAAAATTCTGCCATTTCTCTCCCCACCACCACTGCTGGCGGCTCACCCCCAACTGCGCAACGCAACGTGCTGTTCACATCCAACTGCCCAACACTACAATGGCGAATATTCTAACAATGCCAACCAGCCACAGACTGCACACAGCACAGTCAGTGATTTTCACGCAGAGCGCTAGGTGATGTTACCAACATAAAAATCTAAACAGCCTACTTACATAGCCCCCATACTCCCCACAAAAAAATTTACAAATTGTTTTGGGCAGTGGCCAATGCAGATTTGAAAAAAAATTTCATAATTACAAATACAAAGAAATCAAATGCCCACACTTATTGATACACTGTTGGTCAAAAGCAAAAATTGTTCTCATAAAGACACTCCTGATCATTTATCACAATAGTAATTACAGTTTTTTTCACAAAGGCTCATTAGTAAAAGAAAATGCACACGGAAGTAGTGGATCTCCATGCAGTCTTGAAGCAGTAGTGTTGTCCTTGCAATGGAAAGACAGTGCTGACTCTTGACATGCAGACAGGTAATGGGCCACAACAGAGCCTACTTAGAGTGTCAGTCCGTCTCGATACACAATAACAATTTGTACCTTATCATTATTATTAAACTTTACTGTGCCGAACGGTTTATGGAATAACATTTCTGGTTTATGATGCGCTAGTGGTTTGAAATGGAGTCGTTACTTCGAGTGAAGTCATCGGGAGTTTTCAATCCAATAGATTTGAGGTACTCACAATTTTTGCATGTTATCGCGTTCTACTTCCACTGACAAGTGCTCTTCTCATAATAAGGCGGGCCGTATTTATACTTGATACCCACAATTTTGCTTCAGATGAAGTCGTACTACAATTTCTTCACAGCGAAAATCGATTAGATTCGCGTTCTGATCTACGATACTCAGTTCGAGTTGGTCTAATGTCTGAACAGTCATATGTAGACATGTCGGATTACTGGGAACCTCTGCAATTTTATAATCGGAGTCCACTGTAGGAAATAATGCGTATATAGTGTAGATTAATTTGTCGTTAATGTAAGAATTAGTAGTTATATTACATTCTACACGAATCCTACTGACTGGCAATGTGTCCACTTGCTGATTCGAATAGTAAATTTTATGAGCATTATACTGCAGCACTAGTTCTCTCGAGAGATCTATAATTTAATAGTGATCCTATTGAATCTTTGTGATTAAATTCCACGGTCACTTCTGATGCTTTTATCTCTGTTTCAAACGTATTAACGACAGCATGTAGCTGAATCCTTTTGAAAATCGTTTTCTATACGCATTTAAATCGTCTGTCCCGTAGCAGCCAGGAGGTATTCCAATGTCACCTGGAAATGGAGAAAGTGCTAAATAAATATTTTCTTGAAAAGACACGAAATGACAAAAGCACAAAATCCAAATAAACTAGCATAATAGTCGTATCTGCGATGCAACAAAATCAAGGAAAATACAATGTTCATTGTTAGCACTAATTGTATAAATACTGTGATGTTAGTAGAACCTACTTCTGCTCGAGTCGGAACAATAAGACAAAAACTTGGACGATAACATTTTATTACGTGGCTGGAAAGGACAGAGATGTGACAATTTCTGTTTGTTTTCTCAGAATATAATTGTTGGTTAACATAAAAGAAATAATTTTATCTAATGCCCATAAGTGTGTAAAACACCTTTCCTCCGAGTTATTGCTAGATATAGGGTAATTATTGGCTGCCACTGCTGTAACATTCTCTAAATTCACCTAAAGCTGGGAGCGGTGCCAACATGTACCCTAAAAACTGGCTTCATTAATCAATAGAAGTAAAGTGTGCAAGCAAAACAAGCACATACAGTCAGAATATTAAGTTATTTCAGGTACATCAGGACATAACTAGCTGTGTATGTCAAACAATGATGCAGCTCATTTTCTTTTACTGTTTTGAAGGCACTTCTAAATGTTTTTTAGGCTATCAGCAGCTGTACATGCAGGAACCACATTTACCCTGAGAATAAGATAGTTCATGTTCTCCTATTTAAATCTGCTGTTTAAGAGAATAGTCTTCATCACATTGTTATGAAGCTAGCCACATCTTTAAGCAAATAGTAATTATCGTGGGATGCTCGACTTTAACTACTTGTACTATTGCGTGAAATGGACATCATTCTACTAACATTGTTGTATAATCCAACTTATATAAACTTTGTATGAAACTTAAAGAAATTTCCAAGCAGAGCTTTAAAGAAATATAACAATAAGCATTCTCTTTTTATGTTTTTTATCTAGTTTAGCGAAATTAAAGTACAACATTTTTTGCTTTATTCATCACATACATTTTTAATAAATTAGGATATATTACAGTATTACCATAATTTCCCCGCTTTTTAAATTCAAAATTCAGTTTATTATTTACCTCAGTGACATAAGCTATGCAGTTGTATGTTTCCAGATCGATCAGTGCTTTACTCCACTACTCCCTGCTCAGATCTATTGAAGGAAAATAGTTCGCTTTTAATTTGGACGAACGCTTTTTAGAGTTAGTGTGCATGACATCGTGTCCCAACCTCGAATGCTGCTGTAACATGCAAACTGCTTGTTTTTATACAACTGTCAGGAGAACCATTAGGCAGAAATGTTCGCAGAGGTGTGAATTGAAGTTTCGGTAACACCTGATTTCCATTGGTGAAGTAACGACACAATTCTTCAGGTGGCCTATAACCACTGAATAACTCAAAGTAACTTAGGCAACCCATTGAACTCCGTATCTACATCTACATCTGCATCCATACTCGGCAAGCCACCTGACGGTGTGTGGCGGAGGGTACTTTGAGTACTTCCATCGGTTCTCCCTTCTATTGCAGTCTCGTATTGTTCGTGGATTGAAAGATTGTCGGCATGCCTCTGTGTGAGCTGTAATCTCTCTGATTTTATCCTCATGGTCTCTTCGCGAGACGGGAGGTATCAATATACTGCTCGACTCCTCGGTGAAGGTATGTTCCCCAAACTTCAACAAAAGTCCGTACCGAGCTACTGAGCGTCTCTCCTGCAAAGTGTTCCACTGGAGTTTATCTATCATCTCCGTAACGCTTTCGCGATTACTAAATGATCCTGTAACGAAGCGCGCTGCTCTCCGTTGGATCTTTATCTCTTCTATCAACCCTATCTGGTACGGATCCCACACCGCTCAGCAGTATTCAAGCAGTGGGCGAACAAGCGTACTGTAAACTACTTCCTTTGTTTTCGGATTGCATTTCCTTAGGATTCTTCCAATAAATCTCAGTCTGGCATCTGCTTTGCAGCCGGCCGAAGTGGCCGTGCGGTTAAAGGCGCTGCAGTCTGGAACCGCAAGACCGCTACGGTCGCAGGTTCGAATCCTGCCTCGGGCATGGATGTTTGTGATGTCCTTAGGTTAGTTAGGTTTAACTAGTTCTAAGTTCTAGGGGACTAATGACCTCAGCAGTTGAGTCCCATAGTGCTCAGAGCCATTTGAACCATTTTTTGAAGCATCTGCTTTGCCGACGATCAACTTTATATGATCATTCCATTTTCAACCACTCCTAATGTATAATCCCAGATAATTTATGGAATTAACTGCTTCCAGTTGCTGACCTGCTATATTGTAGCTAAATGATAAAGGATCTTTCCTTCTATGTATTCGCAGCACATTACATCTGTCTACATTGAGATTCAATTGGCATTCCCTGCACCATGCGTCAATTCGTTGCAGATCCTCCTGCATTTCAGTACAATTTTCAATTGTTACAACCTCTCGATATACCACAGCATCATCCGCAAAAAGCCTCAGTGAACTTCCAATGTTAACCACAAGGTCATTTACGTATATTGTGAATAGCAACGGTCCTACGACACTCCCATGTGGCACACCTGAAATCACTCTTACTTCGGAAGACTTTTCTCCATTGAGAATGACATGCTGCGTTCTGTTATCTACCAACTCTTCAACCCAATCACACAATTGGCCTGATAGTCCATATGCTCTTACTTTGTTCATTAAACGACTCTGGGGAACTCTATCGAACGCCTTGCGTCTACCTGGGAACCCGAGTCTATGGCCCTCTGAGTCTCGTGGACGAATAGCGCTACCTGGGTTTCACACGATCGTCTTTTTCGAAACCCATGCTATTTCCTACAGAGTAGATTTCTAGTCTCCAGAAAAGTCGTTATACTCGAACATAATACGTGTTCCAAATTTCTACAACTGATCGACGTTAGAGATATAGGTCTATAGTTCTGCACATCTGTTCGACGTACCTTCTTGAAAACGAGGATGACCTGTGCCCTTTTCCAATCCTTTGGAACGCTACGCTCTTCTAGAGACCTACGGTACACTGTTGCAAGAAGTGGGGCAAGTTCCTTTGCGTACTCTGTGTAAAATCGTACTGGTATCCCAACAGGTCCAGCGGCCTTTCCTCTTTTGAGCGATTTTAATTGTTTCTCTATCGCTCTGCCATCTATTTCGACAACTACCGTTTTGTCAACTGTGCGACGATCTAGAGAGGGAACTACAGTGCAGTCTTCCTCTGTGAAACAGCTTTGGAAAAAGATATTCATTATTTCGGCCTTTAGTCTGTCATCCTCTGTTTCAGTACCATTTTGGTCACAGAGCGTCTGGAAATTTTGTTTTGATCCACCTACCGCTTTGACATAAGACCAAAATTTCTTAGGAGTTTCTGCCAAGTCAGTACATAGAACTTTACTTTCGATTTCATTGAACGCCTCTCGCATAGCCCTCCTCACACTACATTTCGCTTCGCGTAATTTTTGTTTGTCTGCAAGGCTTTGGCTATGTTTATGTATGCTGTGAAGTTCTCTTTGCTTCCGCAGCAGTTTTCTAACTCGGTTGTTATATCATGGCGGCTCTTTTCCATCTCTTACGATCTTGCTTGGCACATACTCATCTATTGCATATTTTACGATGGTTTTGAACTTTGTCCACTGATCCTCAACACTATCTGTACTTGAGACAAAACTTTTGTGGTGAGCCGTCAAGCACTCTGAAATCTGCCTTTTGTCACTTTTGCTAAACAGAAAAATCTTCCGCCCTTTTTTAATATTTCTATTTACGGCTGAAGTCATCGATTCCGTAACCGCTTTATAATCGCTGATTCCCTGTTCTGCGTTAACTGTTGCAAATAGTTCGGGTCTGTTTGTCACCAGAAGGTCTAATATGTTATCGCCACGAGTCGGTTCTCTGTTTAACTGCTCAAGGTAGTTTTCAGATAATGCACTTAAAAAAATTTCACTGGATTCTTTGTCCCTGCCACCCGTTTTAAACGTTTGAGTCTCCCAGTCTATATCGGACAAATCAAAATCTCCACCCTGAACCATAACATGGTCGGGAAATCTACTCGAAATATTTTCCAAATTTTCCTTAGCGTGCTCTGCCACAACAGCTGCTGAGCCAGGGAGCCTATAGAGACGTCCAGTTACCATGTTTGAGCCTGCTTTAACCGTGACCTTCACTCAAATTACTTCACATTTCGGATCTCCGTCAATTTCCTTCGATACTTTTTATCGCTATAAACACGCCTCCCCCTTCACTATCCAGCCTGTCTCTGCGGTATACATTCCAATCTGAGTTTAGAATTTCATTATTGTTTACATCTGGTTTCAGCCAACTTTCTGTCCCTAGTACTATGTGGGCGTTATGACTGTTTATTAATGAGAGCAGTTCTGGGACCTTTCTATAGACGCTAATGCAGTTCACTGTTAGCACATTAATATTGTTATTCCCTGTTGCGTTTTGCCTACTACTACCTTGTCGCGTCTCAGTAGGAGTCTTGTCGGGCCTAGGGAGGGAATTCTCTAACCTAAAACACCCACATGTGCACTCCACACGTACTCCGCCACCCTTGTAGCCGCTTCCTGCGTGTAGTGCATGCCTGACCTATTCATCTACGTTGACAAACCTACATCATTTGGATTTCGATATTAACTCGGATAATACATTCCACATAAACACGCCGCGAAATCTCGGGATTTTGAGTTTTCTGAGGAGTTCCAACAGACCTATGTTCATCAGTGGTACGTCCAATGGTATGAGTGTGGGCTACCCTTTCCTGTAGGTTTGCAAATATAGGCCTTTACCGATAGCTGTGACCTCCATGGTCATGACTTTGAGATTCTGCCAGAAGTCTTCGGTATCTGCAGGACCCAAGTAGTCTTTTCCCTTCTACCTTTCTGCCTCAAAACCACTTCCGTCGCTGCCAGAGCTCATTCGATGCTATATTTTAAACATTCCGTAGGGTTTTCCTTCTTCTTTAGTACATTCATTATTTGCTTGAAGGTTATTCTGGCACCCAATTTAAATTTAGCAGACATTGCCTTATCGACCACGAATGCCGCATTACGTTGTACTATACCAATATCCTATATGTTTACTCTTATCACCTAATATTTGATTCGCAATGTGATTATCACCACAAACTAAGCGCTGATGCAGTTTCGTTCCATGTCCACAAACATTATATTCAGGGATATGGAGTTCGAATGGTAGATCCTCGACAATACCACCTCTACCTTTCAGACATGTTTCCTAGCACACATGCTACGCTACTGCGTGTTTTGAGGTTTGCGTTTAGTGGTATACAGCAAATTGAGAGCATTCGCCCAACTGTTCCGCTTTGATGAGAAGCTGAGCCATTTCAGCAGTGACCAGTTTCCTCGACGTCTCATGATTCGCTCTACAGCAATACTGTTAGAATAAGATTCGGAAATGAGACAATAAAAGTAGTTGATGAATATTGCTACTTGGGCAGCAAAACAACTAATGATGCAGAATAAAAGAGGCTACAAAATGCAGACTACCACTAGCAATAAAAGCATTTCTGAAGAAGAAGACTTTCTTAACATTGTATATAAATGTTTTAGGTAGTCTTTCCTGAAGGTATTTATACGGAGTGCTGTTTCTTATACAAGTAAAAGAGGACAATGAACAACTTAGATATGGGCAAATAATAGAAGGTTGTAAAGCGTGATATCACAGAAGAATCCTGAAGGTTGAACGGGCAGACTGAATAACAAAAATGAGGTACTGAATGAAACTGGGGAAAAAGAAATTTGTGGCACAAGTTGATGAAAAGAATTTGCCAGATGATAGGACAAATCCTGAGGCATCAAGGAACCGTCAGTTTTGTAATGGAAGCAAGCATGGGAGGTAAAAATTGTAGAGAGAAACTGATGTATGCGTACAATAAGCATATTCAGATATTCAGGTGGATGTAGGTTTCAAAACAACGGAAGCACAGTAGTTGCTTATATTTATTTAGTGTGTTACGCTTGATGTCTTCCACGATGGTGGTGTCATCTTTCAGCAGTATAATTGTCCGTGTCTACGAGCCAAAACCGTGCTACAGTGGTTTGAGGAGATTTATCGTAAATTCAAGCTGATGGCGACCAAATTCGCCTGATGTAAATCCTATGCAACCATGTGGGTCTCTACCGGGCGCCATCAACGCGTACACAAATCAGCAGACTTTCATTTACGCTAATTACATGTACTGTGCGTAAATATCTAATGCTACATACCTCCACAAACCTACCAACAAACTGTCGGATCCCTGTCACGCAGAAACTGTTACGTGTTTTCCAAAGATGGAGCCGGTCGCAGTGGCCGAGCGGTTCTAGGAGCTACAGACTGGAACCGCGCGACTGCTACGGTCGCAGGTTCGAATCCTGCCACGGGCATGGATGTGTGTGATGTCCTTAGGTTAGTTAGGTTTGAGTAGTTCTAAGTTCTAGGGGACTGATGACCACAGCAGTTAAGTCCCATAGTGCTCAGAGCCCTTTGAACCATTTGCCAACCAAAGATGGACAAACACGTTGCCAAGAGAGTGGCCATAACATTTTGACTCATCAGTGTACACTACATTTACTAGTGCACTATCAAGTATATGAACAGGTCTCTTCCTAATTGTATGGTGAGTGGTGCGATTATACTCGTCAATGATTTTTGGTAGGCTCTTTAGCCATTTGTATGGCCCTTTGTGATTAAATTGCTCCCACATTCGATTTTTTATCGTCGTGTTCAACCTTTCGACAATACTATCTCCCCCCCCCCCCCCCTCCATCGGAGGTTCGAGTTCTCCCTTGGGCATGGGTACGTGTGTTGTCCCTAGCGTAAGTTAGTTTAAGTTAGATTCATTAGTGTGTAAGCCTAGGGACTGATGACCTCAGCAGTTTGGTCCCATAGAACCCTACCACAAATTTCAAATTTTCAATACTGCCTTCAAATGGGAGAATGTTGAGTAGTGGTTTATCCCATACCATCCCATTACTGCCTTGAAATTCCTATTGTAAAATTCACCTCCATGGTCGGTCTGAAGGTTTTTGGGATACTGTACGGTTCCAGTTCGCATCAGATGGTCTAAGAACTTCGAAACCTCAATCCCTATCTCTACCTTCACAGGTAGGGCCCAAAAGAATTTGAACTATCTACCTGTCATCATTAGAACGTACTTGCAACCCATAGAACCCTACCACAAATTTCAAATTTTCAATACTACCTTCAAATGGGAGAATGTTGAGTAGTGGTTTATCCCATCCCATCCCATTACTGCCTTGAAATTCCTATTGTAAAATTCACCTCCATGGTCGGTCTGAAGGTTTTTGGGATACTGTACGGTTCCAGTTCGCATCAGATGGTCTAAGAGCTTCGAAACTTCAATCCCTATCTCTACCTTCACAGGTAGGGCCCAAAAGAATTTGAACTATCTACCTGTCATCATTAGAACGTACTTGCAACCGTTATTCGATATTGAGTAGTCTCCATATATACGAGACCAACCTGCCATAAATCCTCCAATCCACATACTATCACATGTCAGCATAGAAATGTTCAGTGTGTAGATCTGCGAAGCTCATGAGTAACTTCCACAATTACACCATGATGTGTTTATCTGGAAGGTCACATGTGACTGATAATATTTCCTTCGTGTGACCTGTATTCCCTGTGGCAGCTGATGCTCTAAGTAATCGTAATCGATCTACAATTTCATTTGGTTCCTCGTATGCACTCTAGAGATAAATATTCAGTGTTTCATGCTGAACATAAACCCCTTTCCTCACTCTATGTACAGCTGCTACGGTTGGTTTAATTACATTATTGTATTTGTCACTATTTCAGACTTTCATTCAACCTTTTGGGGTCCAACGTGCATTGGTCATACGCAGTATTTGACATTACCCCTTTATATCTTTCGGTGTATACTTTTTGACGTTCGACCTTTTTAGGAATATTCGTTCCAATAGTCCAGACATTCTTTCAGATTCCTTACCGCAAGCTCTTACTACATCGTCAGTTAAACACACTCGGTGCTTACGTAACATACATGGATTCGTCCTGCCGACCCCATATGTTCTGTCTATCTTAGCCTTTCTGTAATGATTAATGAAAGTCATTAATAGCATTTAATCCCTCATCTTCTGCTGCTTCTCCAAATTTTTCTTCTTTTCAGTCTCCTTCCATAATGCGTCAGACTGTCAGTTACTGCCTTAAGCGTTTGCGCGATATGCGGATCTCGTTACAAATACTGAAACGTCCCCCCAGAAAAATTATACATGACTGTGCTTAAACTGACTCACAATATTTTTATCGCAACGCAATCTGACTTTCAGTAATAGCTACAAAGAATGGCCCTGACTAACATTAACCTATACCTTTCACAAAACACTTACCTCACAAAAATCTTCGTTACTCAAGCTACTGCAATTCAGCAGGCGCCACGACTGCCAGCTAAATAAAAGATTCAAACTACTGAAGGCACTAACTACTGATAGGCATAGTTAGCAAATGAAAGATTTTGATAGAGAACGAACAATGTATTTACCTTAATAGTGTTGAAAAGTCATAATATACATAGCAGTTCATGACATCCAGTCTTACAAATTTCAAAACTCCGCCATTTCTCTCCCCACATCCACCACTGTTGGCGGCTCACCTCCAACTGCGTAACGCTACGCGCTGTTAATAGCCAACAGCCCAACACTACAATAGCCAACAACGATGCAAACCAGCCACAGACTGCACACAGCACAGCCAGTGATTTTCATACAGAGCGCTACGTGGCGTTACCAATATAAAAACCTAAACAGCCTACTTACAATATTTTAACTTCAACAGTCGTAACTTCCATCGAATAGCTCTCCGCACCTCAACAACTTTTCGCTTTGTCGACAACATGCTGCTGTACACCTGCACACTAAGCCGTTTCTGAGGTAGTTTACATCTTGTACACTGATCAGCCACAACATAATGGCTACATACCTAATAGAATACATTGAAAGCCTCTATGAGGGTGAAGATTTGTCTGATGTGATACAAGAAGAAACAGGAGTCGATTTAGAAGAGATAGGGGATCCAGTATTAGAATCGGAATTTAAAATAGCTTTGGAGGACTTACGGTCAAATAAGGCAGAAGGGATAGATAACATTCCATCAGAATTTCTAAAATCATTGGGTGAAGTGGCAACAAAACGATTATTCACGTTGGTGTGTAGAATATATGAGTCTGGCGACATACCATCTGACTTTCGGAAAAGCATCATCCACACAATTCCGAAGACGGCAAGAGCTGACAAGTGCGAGAATTATCGCACAATCAGCTTAACAGCTCATGCATCGAAGCTGCTTACAAGAATAATATGCAGAAGAATGGAAAAGAAAATTGAGAATGCGCTAGGTGGCGATCAGTTTGGCTTTAGGAAAAGTAAAGGGATGAGAGAGGCAATTCTGACGTTACGGCTAATAATGGAAGCAAGGCTAAAGAAAAATCAAGACACTTTCATAGGATTTGTCGACCTGGAAAAAGCGTTCGACAATATAAAATTGTGAAAGCTGTTCGAGATTCTGAAAAAAGTAGGGGTAAGCTATAGGGAGAGACGGGTCATATACAATATGTACAATAACCAAGAGGGAATAATAAGAGTGGACGATTAAGAACGAAGTGCTCGTTTTAAGAAGGGTATAAGACAAGGCTGTAGCCTTTCGCCCCTACTCTTCAATCTGTACATCGAGGAAGCAATGATGGAAATAAAAGAAAGGTTCAGGAGTGGAATTAAAATACGAGGTGAAAGGATATCAATGATACGATTCGCTGATGACATTGCTATCCTGAGTGAAAGTGAAGAAGAATTAAATGATCTACTGAACGGAATGAACAGTCTAATGAGTACACAGTATGGTTTGAGAGTAAATCGGAGAAAGGCAAAGGTAATGAGAAGTAGTAGGATTGAGAACAGCGAGAAACTTAACATCAGGATTGATGGTCACGAAGTCAATGAAGTTAAGGAATTCTGCTACCTAGGCAATAAAATAACCAATGACGGACGGAGCAAGGAGGACATCAAAAGCAGACTCGCTATGGCAAAAAAGGCATTTCTGACCAAGAGAAGTCTACTAATATCAAATACCGGCCTTAATTTGAGGAAGAAATTTCTGAGGATGTACGTCTGGAGTACAGCATTGTATGGTAGTGAAACATGGACTGTGGGAAAACCGGAACAGAAGACAATCGAAGTATTTGAGATGTGGTGCTATAGACGAATGTTGAAAATTAGGTGGACTGATAAGGTAAGGAATGAGGAGGTTCTACGCAGAATCGGAGAGGAAAGGAATATGTGGAAAACACTGATAAGGAGAAGGGACAGGATGATAGGACATCTGCTAAGACATGAGGGAACGACTTCCATGGTACTAGAGGGAGCTGTAGAGGGCAAAAACTGTAGAGGAAGACAGAGATTGGAATACGTCAAGCAAATAATTGAGGACGTAGGTTGCAAGTGCTACTCTGAGATGAAGAGGTTACCAGTCAGTAGACTGATGACCAAAAAAAAAAAAAAAAAAGCTAATAGCCGATTCGCCCACCTATGGCACGAATAACAGCGGCAACGCGTTGTGGCATGGAAGCAGTGAGGCCTTGGTAGGTCGCTGGAGGGAACTGGCACCACATTTTCACACAAAAATCACCTAATACCCGTATATACCGGAGAGGGGGCCGATGAGCTCTTACGCTGCGTCCAGTCACATCACGTATTTGTTCCATCGGGTTCACATCTGGCGAGTTTGGGGTTGGGGGGGGGGGGGTGGCAGCCCAGCAATTGGAACTCGTCACTTTGTTAGTCGAACCATTAAACCACACTCCTGGCCTTGTGACATAGCCCATTATCTTGTCAAAAATGCCACGGCCGTTTTAAAACATGATCGTCACGAAGGGTCTGCAACCAGCGTTCAGTACTCCTTGGCAGTCACGGGCCCTTGCAAGATAGCCACTGGACGCATGGATGCCCAAGTGTGTTTTCCACCGATCGTAATGGAGTCGCCGCCAGCTTGTCTCTGTCCCGCAGTACAGGTGTCAAGGAGCTGTTCCGCTGGAAGAAGACGTAGTTGCACCCTCCTATCAGCGGGCGCAAAAGTGCGTGGGAGCGAGAGAAAATGGGGCGCGGGGCCGGGGTGCCTCATCCAAAATTTGCAGAAGTGTAAGGGGTTGCGTCAAGGGTGGGGCTACTGATGCCAGAGAAATATGACATGCAGTCGAGTCTCGCTCGCACAGATGCAGGGCAATGCTCAGGGTGGAAGGGATGGTTCATGTAGAATTTGCAGAAGTGCGTAGGGGAGGGGAGCAGTCCAGTCCCCCTGTCTTTGACCTTGGCATCAGACAGGATCTTCCGATTCCCGTAATTATCTTGGAGATAAGAAAGTACTGATTCTGCTGTCAGCGAAATATGGTATGTATAATTGTCTTAGCTGTAATATGACACCACTGATCACTGATAAAAAAGCGCTGTTTCAGCACATTCTCCACTCATACTGGTCCTGCCCTGCTATGGTTGCGCCACAGTGTAGTTGACCAATACTAGGTCAGAAAGACCTCCTGTGCATTGCGACTGTGTCCTCATTCAGAACTGGTTCAGCTTTGTCGCAGCTGCTCTGCTCATGCTACAGCGTAGTGTAAAAGGTGTTGCTGACATCTGCAATAATTGTAGTAAAAAAGAAGAACTAAGTATAATGAAGCACACACTTTGAAAACTACAACTGTGGACAAAAGGATGTAAGGTGAAAGGTTAGGGTTCATGAACCATGATGTGTCATTTTCTGTTACTACCTCATCGACATAAATACCTCAGAAACAGACAGGCCTTTGACAATCAAAATTTCAGTTGATTACAACACAGACTGAGTAAAATGTCAGGTTTCAATTAGGTTGTTGTTGTGGTCTTCAGTCCAGAGACTGGTTTGATGCAGCTCTCCATGCTACTCTATCCGGTGCAAGCTTCTTCATCTCCCAGTACCTTCTGCAACCTACATCCTGTTTAGTGTATTCATCTCTTGGTCTCCCTCTACGATTTTTACCCTCCACGCTGCCCTCCAGTACTAAATTGGTGATCCCTTGATGTCTCAGAATATGCCCTACCAACCGATCCCTTCTTCTAGTCAAGTTGTGCCACAAATTTCTCTTCTCTCCAATAATATTCAGTACCTCCTCATTAGTTATGTGATCTACCCATCTAATCTTCAGCATTATTCTCTAGCACCACATTTCGAACGCTTCTATTCTCTTGTTGTCTAAACTATTTATCGTCCACTTTTCAGTTCCATACATGGCTACACTCCATACAAATACTTTCAGAAACGACTTACTGAAACTTAAATCTATACTCGATGTTAACAAATTTCTCTTCCTCAGAAACGCTTTCCTTGCCATTGCCATTCTACATTTTATATCCTCTCTACTTCGACCATCATCAGTTATTTTGTTCCCCAAATGGAAAAACTCATTTACTACTTTAAGCGTCTCATTTCCTAATTTAACTCCTGCACCATCACCCTATTTAATTCGACTACATTCCATTCTCCTCGTTTTGACCTCACACGTCGTCCTATTCGTTCCGTTACCACTCGACGTCTTCCGCAACACACCCCGTCCCCATCAACAACATCGAGCAAAGATCTTAGTGGTCTCAAACCCAAGGGACATCACACGACAGATCGAACTAGTGGCCCCAGGAATTCGAAAGGCGACGCCAGCAACCCGGCCACGGCTCACACTTAATACTAACAACAATAATAATAAGGGATGGACTGACACAAACCATTATGTTATTCTTCTTTTTCATCCCATTTGATCGCTGCCACTGGCGGCGCTTCAGTCTGGACAGCTAATGATGATACACATGTAATCACCTTATTATTAAAAAAATGCTTAAGAGGTGGAAAGCTTGTACACCATTGGCTACAGATCACGGGAGTGCTTGGGGGGTGGGAGTGGGGGGGGGGGGGGTTGCTTCATCTACAATTTGCAGAAGTGGGGGTATGGATGCATTTCTCTCTCTGATCTTGGCATGTGGCAGTTTGTCATGATTCCTGGAGATATGGAAGGGCTCATCCTGAAGTCAGCGAATTTGATATGCATAATTGTCACAGCTGTAATATGACACCCCTGATAAAAAACGCAGTGTCTGCTCATTGTCTGCCCATACTGGCTCCGTCCAACAACTAACGGATACACACAGTACGAGTAAGAGAATTCATACATCAAACACATGCTTAAAAAACAATACTTACCAAGTGTCAACCATCAGTCAATTATCGTTGATATCTAATAACTTTATGTGAAAAACATAAATTCTGAAGAAAACGTTGTGCACTAGTACATAAATTGTTCCAGCCTTGTTGTTCACACATGTTGCTCAAAAGCTACGCAAATGTTATGTTGGTTCTTGATATTTCGAGTGCATGTTGCCATCAGCTTCGTCTATTAGAAATTCGTCAAGAGATGAGTACTTGCCTGAACTGTTTAATGAAGTGGAAACTTGCTGTTTTTCCTGTTTGTGTCCCCAGTAATGAGCCTAAAATTTTCATATTCGAGGCAATATCTTCTCCGAAAACACTGATACAGGTTTATTTCTCTTTTTCTCTGTGGCGTCACATAACCTTGAATCGCACATAAATTATCACACATTTAAAGACAGTTGTTCATTCTGATATCCTCATGTTGTCAATATGATACCACGAACTGTTTGCCGGATATTGTTTTAAAACGAACTACATACTGCGAAATTCAAGCTAATTAAAGAACAACGGCATTAAGAATCTGACTGTCGAATATTGTTCTCCGTACCAAAGTAGGTTACATCAGTGTCTAGAAAAAACAACTGATATAGAAAATGCAGTTAAAGAAGCAGTAGGAAAAAGAAAGGAACCAAAAAACCGAGGTAAACAGAATGATCTCCTCCATATCAACCAACATGAATTCCGAAAACATCGATCACGCGAAACCCAACTCACATTTTTCTCACATGACACACTAAAAGCCTTGGATCAAGACAGTCACGTAGATGCAGTATTTCTCGGTTCCCGAAAAGCATTTGACTTAGCAACACACCTGCACTTATTATCAGAAATATGGTCGTATGGGGTGTTGTTGTTGTTGTGATCTTTAGTACTGAGATGCAGCTCTCCATGCCACTCTATCCTGTGCAAGCTTCTTCATCTCCCAGTACCTACTGCACCCTTTTTTCTGGTTATCAGTCTGCTGACTGGTTTGATGCGGCCCGCCACGAATTCCTTTCCTGTGCTAACCTCTTCATCTCAGAGTAGCACTTGCAACCTACGTCCTCAATTATTTGCTTGACGTATTCCAATCTCTGTTTTCCTGTACAGTTTTCACCCTCTACGGATCCCTCTAGTACCATGGAAGTCATTCCCTCATGTCTTAGCAGATGTCCTATCATCCTGTCCCTTCCCCTTATCAGTGCTTTCCACATATTCCTTTCCTCTCCGATTCTGCGTAGGACCTCCTCATTCCTTACCTTATCAGTCCACCTAATTTTCAACATTCGTCTATAGCACCACATCGCAAATGCTTCGATTCTCTTCTGTTCCGGTTTTCCCACAGTCCATGTTTCACTACCATACAATGCTGTACTCCAGTCGTACATCCTCAGAAATTTCTTCCTCAAATTAAGGCCGGTATTTGATATTAGTAGACTTCTCTTGGCCAGAAATGCCTTTTTTGCCATAGCGAGTCTGCTTTTGATGTCCTCCTTGCTCCGTCCGTCATTGGTTATTTTACTGTATAGGTAGCAAAAGTCCTTAACTTCACTGACTTCGTGACCATCAATCCTGATGTTAAGTTTCTCGCTGTTCTCATTTCTAATACTTCTCATTACCTTCGTCTTTCTGCTATTTACTCTCAAACCGTACTGTGTACTCATTAGACTGTTCATTCCGTTCAGAAGATCGTTTACTTCTTCTTCACTTTCAGTCAGGATAGCAATGTCATCAGCGAAAGGTATCACTGATATCCTTTCACCTTGTATTTTAGTTCTACTCCTGAACCATTCTTTTATTTCCATCATTGCTTCCTCGATGTACAGATTGAAGAGTAGGGGCGAAAGGCTACAGCCTTGTCTTACACCCTTCTTAATACGAGCACTTCGTTCTTGATCGTCCACTCTTATTATTCTCTCTTGGTTGTTGTACATATTGTAAATACCCGTCTCTCCCTATAGCTTACCCCTACTTTTTTCAGAATCTCGAACAGCTTGCACCATTTTATATTGTCGAACGCTTTTTCCAGGTCGACAAATCCTATGAAAGTGTCTTGATTTTTCTTTAGCCTTGCTTCCACTCTTATCCGTAACGTCAGAATTGCCTCTCTCGTCCCTTTACTTTTCCTAAAGCCAAACTGATCGTCACCTAGCGCATTCTCAATTTTCTTTTCCATTCTTCTGTATATTATTCTTGTAAGCAGCTTCGATGCATGAGCTGTTAAGCTGATTGTGCGATAATTCTCGCACTTGACAGCTCTTGCCGTCTACGGAATTGTGTGGATGATGCTTTTCCGAAAGTCAGATGGTATGTCGCCAGACTCATATATTCTACACACCAACGTGAATAGTCGTTTTGTTGCCACTTCCCCCAATGATTTTAGAAATTCTGATGGAATGTTATCTATCCCTTCTGCCTTATTTGACCGTAAGTCCTCCAAAGTTCTATTAAATTCCGATTCTAATACTGGATCCCCTATCTCTTTAAATCGACTCCTGTTTCTTCTTCTATCACATCAGACATATCTTCACCCTCATAGAGGCTTTCAATGTATTCTTTCCACCTATCTGCTCTCTCCTCTGCATTTAACAATGGAATTCCCGTTGCACTCTTAATGTTACCACCGTTGCTTTTAATGTCACCAAAAGTTGTTTTGACTTTCCTGCATGCTGAGTCTGTCCTTCCGACAATCATATCTTTTTCGATGTCTTCACATTTTTCCTGCACCCATTTCGTCTTAGGTTCCCTGCACTTACTATTTATTTCATTTCTCAGCGACTTGCATTTCTGTATTCCTGATTTTCCCGGAACTTGTTTGTACTTCCTCCTTTCATCAGTCAACTGAAGTACTTCTTCTGTTACCCGTGGTTTCTTCGCAGCTACCTTCTTTGTACCTATGTTTTCCTTCCCAACTTCTGTAATGGCCTTTTTTAGAGATGTCCATTCCTCTTCAACTGTACTGCCTACTGCGCTATTCCTTATTGCTATATCTATAGCGTTAGAGAACTTCAAACGCATCTCGTCATTCCTTAGTATTTCCGTATCCCACTTCTTTGCGTACTGATTCTTCCTGACTAATGTCTTGAACTTCAGCCTACTCTTCATCACTACTATATTGTGATCTGAGTCTATATCTGCTCCTGGGTACGCCTTACAATCCAGTATCCGATTTCGGAATCTCTGTCTGACCATGATGTAATCTAATTGAAATCTTCCCGTATCTCCCGGCCTTTTCCAAGTATACCTCCTCCTCTTGTGATTCTTGAACAGGGTATTCGCTATTACTAGCTGAAACTTGTTACAGAACTCAATTAGTCTTTCTCCTCTTTCATTCCTTGTCCCAAGCCCATATTCTCCTGTAACCTTTTCTTCTACTCCTTGCCCTACAACTGCATTCCAGTCGCCCATGACTATTAGATTTTCGTCCCCCTTTACATACTGCATTACCCTTTCAATATCCTCATACACTTTCTCTATCTGTTCATCTTCAGCTTGCGCCGTCGGCATGTATACCTGAACTATCGTTGTCGGTGTTGGTCTGCTGTCGATTCTGATTAGAACAACCCGGTCACTGAACTGTTCACAGCAACACACCCTCTACCCTACCTTCCTATTCATAACGAATCCTACACCTGTTATACCATTTTCTGCTGCTGTTGATATTACCCGATACTCATCTGACCAGAAATCCTTGTCTTCCTTCCACTTCACTTCACTGACCCCTAATACATTGAGATTGAGCCTTTGCATTTCCCTTTTCAGATTTTGTAGTTTCCCTACCACGTTCAAGCTTCTGACATTCCACACCCCGACTCGTAGAACGTTATCCTTTCGTTGATTATTCAATCTTTTTCTCATGGTAACCTCCCCCTTGGCAGCCCCCTCGTGGAGATCCGAATGGGGGACTATTCCGGTATCTTTTCCCAATGGAGAGATCATCATGACACTTCTTCAATTACAGGCCACATGTCCTGTGGAGCCGGCCGAAGTGGCCGTGCGGTTCTAGGCGCTACAGTCTGGAAGCGAGCGACCACTACGGTCGCAGGTTCGAATCCTGCCTCGGGCATGGATGTGTGTGATGTCCTTAGGTTAGTTAGGTTTAATTAATTCTAAGTTCTAGGCGACTGATGACCTCAGACGTTAAGTCGCATAGTACTCAGAGCCATTTGAACCATTTTTTTTTTTTTTTTTTTTTTTTTTTTTTGTCCTGTGGATACACGTTACGTGTCTTTAATGCAGTGGTTTCCATTGCCTTCTGCATCCTCATGTCGTTGATCATTGCCGATTCTTCCGCCTTTAGGGGCAATTTCCCACCCCTAGGACAAGAGAGTGCCCTGAACCTCTATCCGCTCCTCCGCCTTCTTTGACAAAACCGTTGGCAGAATGAGGCTGACTTCTTATGCCGGAAGTCTTCGGCTGCCAATGCAGATTATTTATCAAAATTTAGGCAGTGGCGGAGATCGAACCCGGGACCGAAGACGTTTTGATTATGAATCAAAGACGCTACCCCTATACCACGGGTCACTGCAGCCTACAGCCTTCTGAATCTGCTCAGTGTATTCATCTCATCGTCTCCCTCTACGATTTTTACCCTCCACGCTGCCCTCCAAGATTAAATTGGTGGTCCCTTGATGCCTCAGAACATGTCCTATCAACCGATCCCTTCTTGTAGTCAAGTTGTGCCACAAACGCCTTTTCTCCCCAATTCTATTCAATACCTCCTCGTTAGTTATGTGATCTACCCATCTAATCTTCAGCATTATTCTGTAGCACCACATTTCGAAAGCTTCTATTCTCTTGCTGTCTAAACTATTTATCGTCCATGTTACACTTCCATACATGGCTACACTCCATACAAATACTTTCAGAAACGTCTTCCTGACACTTAAATCAATACTCGATGTTAACAAATTTCTCTTCCTCAGAAACGCTTTCCTTGCCATTGCCAGTCTACATTTTAAATCCTCTCTACTTCGACCATCATCAGTTATTTTGCTCCCCAAATAGCAAAACTCCTTTACTACTTCAAGTGTCTCATTTCCTAATCTAATTCCCTCAGCTTCACCCGACTTAATTCGACTACATTCCATTATCCACGTTTTGCTTTTGTTGATGTTCATCTTCTACCCTCCTTTCAAGGCACTGTCCATTCCGTTCAACTGCTCTTACAAGTCCTTTGCTGTCTCTGACAGAATTACAATGTCATCGGCAAACCTCAAAGTTTTTATTTTTTCTCCATAGATTTTAATACCTACTCCGAACTTTTCTTTTGTTTCCTTTACTGCTTGCTCAATATACAGATTGAATAGCATCGGGTTGAGGCTACAACCCTGTCTCACTCCCTTCCCAACCAATGCTTCCCTTTCATGTCCCTCGACTCTTATAACTGCCGTATGGTTTCTGTACAAATTGTAAATAGCCTTTCGCTCCCTGTATTTTACCCCTGACACCTTCAGAATTTGAAAAAGAGTATTCCAGTCAACATTGTCAAAAGCTTTCTCTACGTCTACAAATGCTAGATATGTAGGTTTGCCTTTTCTTAATCTATTTTCTGAGATAAGTCGTAGGGTCAGTATTGCCTCAAGTGTTTCAACATTTCTATGGAATCCAAACTTATCTTCTCCGAGGTCGGCTTCTACCAGTTTTTCCATTCGTCTGTAAAGAATTGGCGTTAGTATTTTGCAGCTGTGACCTATTAAACTGATAGTTCGGTAATTTTCACATCTGTCAACACCTGCTTTCTTTGGGATTGGAATTATTATATTCTTCTTGAAGTCTGAGTATGGGATAACGAGTGATATTTGTGAGTAGATTGAGTACTTTTAGTACACAGATCGCAGTAAGTTACCTTGAATGAAGAGTCATCGAGAGATGTAGAAGTAACTCTGGGTGTGTCCCAGTGAAATGTGTTGGGCACCTTGCTGTTCATGTTGTATATTAATGACTTTGGGGGCAATATGGATTGTAATCCCAGACGTTTGGCAGATGATGACTTTTCACAGATGATGCATTTAACGTTAATGTACTACAATCTGAAAAACGCTGCGTAAATATTCTGCCAGATCTTGATAAGATTTAAAAGTGGGCAACTTGCTTTAAATGTTAAGTAACGTATAACTGTGCACTTTACAAAACATAAGGGAGTCACTGTTGGAATCGGTCAGTTCATACAGATATCTGTACGGCTATGAAATGATCACTTATCCTCAGTCATGGGTGAAGCAGGTGGTTGACTTCGGTTTATTGGTAGAATAATGGGGAAGTGCAGTCAGTCTACAAAGGAGATTGCTTACTAATCACTCATGTGTTCCATCTAGAATATTGCTCACGTGTGTAGGACTCGTACCAAATAGTACCAACAGGGGATATTGAAAACAGGCAGAAAAGGGCAGCACAAATGGTCACAGGTTTCTTTGACCAGTCGAAGAGTGACACTGGGATGCTAAACAAACAGATCCTTGCACGGAGGCGTAAATTTCCAGGAGAAAGCCTACTTACAAAGTATCAAAGACCGGCTCTAAATTATGACTCTAGGAGTATGCTACAATCCCTTAAGTATCCCTCCCTGAGGTATCGCCAGAACAAGATTAGATTAATTACAGAGCGCACGGAGGCATTTAAACCATCATTCTTGCCGCGTTCCATACGTGAATGGAATAGGAAAAAACACCTAATACTTGATACAATGGGACGTACAGTCTGCCATGCATTTCACAGTGGTTTGCGGAGTATAGATGTAGACCTAGATGCAGACGTAGATGTAGACGTAATTTATGAATATGGAATGAACAGCTATAAACGAGAAACAGGAGTCATATGAAGATCGCATACAGAAAAATACCGAGAAGCAAAAAAGCGCTATAAACAGAAGCGAAATTATGCTAGACAGCTTGAACGATAAGTCTACCAGCGATCATGAAACATCGAATACGATACACGTGGAAGACAAAATTCAGGATACAACGTAATGACATTTCTCAGTAAGTCATAAAAAATACAGCAAAACGGGTCACAATTAAAGGTTATGGGTTAGACATTATAAAAAGCTATGGTACAAAGAATATAATATTCTGAAGAGTGCTTCGATGAGAAAAAGGCATTTGTAAGTATGGGTTAGCTACAAACATAAAGAAATTTGAGGAACAGATGGAATAAATATAGAACTCGTCAAGTACGAAGTATGTCAGATTCCTTCATCTTATCGACATGTGTGACAAAGGTGCAAAAATCCAAGCACAAATAGTAGGGTGTAAGTTATTTCTCTAAAATCAGCATTAGAAGATAATATGGAAACTACAGAGGCATAACTCTTTTCAGCGCTGTGCACGATGAAATAACTCCAGTAGTAGATAACAGTTCTCATTGAGGCACTTCCTCGAGGACATTAAAGTATATTTAGAAAAGAAACTTCAGTAAAAAAAAAGCATAATTGGGGTTTAACATCCAGGCAACAATGAGATCATAGAGATGGAACAGAAGGGGACTTCGAATCTAACAGCTGTCAAAGTACGGAATCTTTGTTTTCATGGCACTTAACGTCATATTTCCAGTCATTCATGTTTAGATGCAAATTTATCTGTGTTTAACTGTTACTGGTAATCAGAATTACAGTGTACTGTGTCCTTATTTATCAAAACTAGCTTCAGAGTGTTTTACTATTTTTACTATCAAAGGATTTAATCATCAGAATTTTAACAGGATTGGGAAACTTCTATATAGAGGTTTGCTTTTGATGTTTTCGGAGGTAAAACGGCTTCTTGTGGTTTATACAATATTAATTTACCTCATGTAATTTCTTTAAACACTTTTAGATTACAAATTCACTGTCGTAGTAAATCTCCAGGAGCCGTTTTCTCCACAAACGGAAAAGATGAAAATCTGAGAACAGGTGAATAAGGTGGGCGCCGAATGACTTCCGAGCCCATCTGCTGTATAGCGTTCCTTGTCAGTCTTACAGAACGTGGGCGGGTGGCATCGTTGGTTAGTATAACACTCAGTCTTCCCGCTCGTTGCTCTTGGATTGTGTTTGCAAGACGTATCTGCTGTTGACATTAAATGCCATTAGTGATGGTTACATCTCGGAGAAGCAGCTCGTAATACAACACTCTATCACTGTTACACCAGATTCACAACATTATCCTTTGTGGATGCATTCAGGTCTTTACACGGGGAGTTGCTGCTTTGCACGGGGAGTTGCTGCTTTGTTTGGGTTCAACCATTCCATTCTTTTCCTTATGTTACCATAAAGATATCGTTTCTCACCGCCAGTAACAATACGGAATAGGAATGGTCGGTGTTGTTCACAAGCCAATTGATGGCGATTAAACAGAGATGTCGGCCGCGTATTTCTGCTGTTTAGGTATAGAGCATATGGTACCCACACACCCGAATTTTTGAACCTTCTCCACTGCACACAAATGTCACACGATGGTGGAATGATTGCAATTCATCACATTTGCCAGTTCTCGACTACACTGACATGGATCATCCTGGATTAATGCGTTTAAAATATCTGTATCAAACCCCGAAAGTCTTTCTGAACATGGAGAGTCACTAAAGTCAAAGCGAGCCTCCTTGAAACAGAAAACCATTTTCTTGCCGTGCTCCGTCCAGTGGCGTTATCCCCATACACGGCGCAGATGTTTCTGGCTGCTTCCATTGCTGCACCCCTCTATTAAGCTCAAACAGAAGAAGATATCGGAAATGTTACGACATCTCCACTTGGTATTCCATTTTCCTAGCGTCCACTCAGTACCTCTAAATCACAAAATGACAATATGTAAACTCAAATAGCAACAGTGAACTACAAGTAAAAAATGGTAGTCGATAAATACCAACATGCAAAAGATAAACGCTACGAAATTATGCACCGGTCTAATACTATTCGCTCACAATTTTTGTTCTCCAGGAGTTGCTGGCTACAACTACAGGTAACCTGTAAGCTGGTGTTGTCCCGGACTCCCGTAGGTCATAGCAGATGATATTTGCAGAGAGTATAGATATTCAAATGAAACAAATATTTCCGTTCTTCTACGGAAACAACCGACGGCTGTCAGGGTGTTCTACAGAATTTACAAATAACTGGATTTTTGTTGACCCTGATGTGATCCACATGCCACCACAGTTGCAGCAGCCGTTAACCTGTATGCAGAAGCTGACAGCATGGTACCACGCACCAAACTCAACTTGCACTATTACCAAATCAAATAGAAATAGTTAAATATCTCAATTCACGGTCACAGATTTGGCTATAGGACCAAAAAAATTGGAAATGGGCGCTCAGTGTTAACTTTGATTCTGTGTAGGGCATTCACTTGTAAGTACAAATGACAGTTATAAAGGCTGAAGATAAGAGGTATAAAAACAGTTTGGCACACCTCCAATCACAAGCAGGAATCATCTGCTTCGAAAAGGAATGATAACCTTCGACACATGCTAGATAATGCGAATTTGTTTGACTTTTAATTTTTAAGGAGACAAAGCTGTGCTTTGTAGATATTAAAAGCATGCAACCATTTTACAAGTTACTGTTTTAATTACTATGAAGCACAGACTCGTCCCCAACGTACTTTTTTTTTTCTTTATTGTGATTTTAACACCTTATACAAAGGCGGGCTGGCAGCAGCACAATACGCCGCTCTTCAGCCTTGAGTGTTACAACAAGTAGTACAGAAAGGTGGCACAGAGTAGACAGTAATAACGGTGGGCAAAAAAAATGTAGACACTAAAAATCGAAAAAACATGTAGCCGTTCACGCTGGACGAGAAACATCACTAACACTGGGCGACACGATGCACAGAACATGGATGATGGCGACGGCACGTGAACGGTGGGGGCGTGACGGCGAACAACACTACACACAAACGAAGGCACACACACGAAACACTGACGGCGATGATCTCCGGCGCGCGAATGTTCACTGAGCGTGTACGAGTCCGGGGACCTGCCAAGAGAGGAGGTGGAGGAGGAGGAATGGGAAGGGGAATGGGAGAGGGGGGAGCAGAGATGCCATGGGCAAAGGAGAGAGGGGGAGGGAGGAAGGGGGAGGGGAAGCCCGGTGGAGAGGGGAGGAGGGAGGGGGGGATAGGAAAGAGGAGGGAAGGGAAGGGAAGGGAGGGAGGGAGGGAGGGAGGGTGCCTAAAGGAGAGGACATAGGAGGTAGGGGGGGGAGGATCAAAGTTGATAAGAGAGGTAGATGGAGGGGACGAGGACATCATCAGGGAGGGGGAGCTGGCGGAAGCCACCTTGGGAGAGGGTAAGGAGGGTGGATCCAACGTACTTTCGTATATGACGTGATATATAGAACGCTCTGTAAGAGGACATAGATGAGAAAGAACCATTCACGACTCAACGGATTACGACTCACGTTCGCTTATAGTAACTTTGAAAATAAACTGAAATAAAGCTACTAATGTAGCTATACGGACTGCTGTTATTTTTTGTGTGTCTCCGAGACACTACGTAAAACGAAATAAAATCAACTAGTGATTGATGCAGCCCTCTGACGGCAAGGCGTAAAACTACATACCCGCTGCTTGATGGAACAGGCATATGGCAGCGGGAAATGTTGACTCCCTCAGGCACGCACTGCGATGTATCGAAACCCGTCGCAAATGCCAGACATCGTTATTTGCAGATGTAAATGAAAAGTTAATGAGCGAGCAAGCTAATTATTCACTCTTGAACAGCACGCCCAAGAAATGAACACTATATTTATCCGTGCGAGCTCTGATTTACCTTATTTCATTATGATGATCGTTTCTCCCTATGTAGGTCGGCGTCATCAAAATATTTTCGCATTCGGAGGAGGAAGTTCGTGACTGAAATTTCATTAAACGTTGTCTCTGTAACGACAAACGCCTTTGTTTCAATGATTCCACTCCTAAACCTGTATCGTGTCAGTGACACTCTCTCTTCCATTTCGCGACAATACAAAACAAGCTACTCTTCTTTGAACTTTCTCGATGTACTCCGTTCATCCTATTTGGTAAGCATCCCACAACGCGAAACAGTGCTCCAGAAGAGGACGAACAAGCATAGTGTAGGCAGTCTCTTTAGTAGATCCGTTGCATCTTGTAAGTATTCTCTTAATAAAAAGCTGTCTTGGGTTCGCTTTTCCCTCAACATTTTCTATGTGTTCTTTCCAATTTAAATTGTTCGTAATTATACTTCCTAAGTATTCTGTCCATTTACAGCCTTCAGATTTGATGGCTTCACCGCGCAAATGAAGGTTAACGAATTCCTTTTAGCATGCACGTGGATGACCTCATGCTTATCACTATTTGGTGTCAACTACCAATTTTGGTGCCATATAGATATCTTTTCTAAATATTTTTGCAGGTTTTTTTTTATCTTCTGAAGACTTTACTAGACTATAAACGACAGCATTATCTGCAAACAGCCTAAGGCGGTTGCTCAGATTGTTCCCGAAATCGTTAATATTGATAAGGAACAGGAGAGGGGCTATAACACTACCTTGGAGAACGCCAGAAATCACTTCTGTTTTACGTGATGACTTTCGGTCAGTTACCTCTATGACAAAAAAGTCACGAATCTAGTGTAGCTTTTACCTGCATGTAATGACTTCCTCACCTGTTTAGCAGAACCCGAAACGCCACCAACCTATGTCGCCACCATCCTATGTCACAGAACCGTCTGAGTGACTGAATCAGACTCTCCATTCTGCTCTCTAGCAGAATTCCACAATTGGTGCTGTCCACTATGCTGCAAATGCTGAGATCTGCTTTCATATTGCAAATAAGACTGGCACCCTTTATCACTTCTGATTGTCACTTGAAACCAGAGAATTTCTTCCGATCCAAAGCGACACACATCACTGACATCGACGTGATCCACCACCTGAATTTTCTGCACTGTGTGTTCTTCGTGGCACCCAGAAGGATCCATTCCACTTCTAGAATGTCTCCATCTGGTATGCACAGGGAGTGCACACTGGCTTTCTTCCCTTCCTTGGCAGCCATGTCCCTAAGGGGCCCCTGTAACGCACCTATCACTGGAGCTCCAACAACCCCACCTTCTGTGACTGTCCAGATATTGCAAGCTGAGACGTTTCCTCTGTAACAGGACAAGCGACTGCATCTGGCTGTGGGACGTGGTCAACCACAGACAGCACCTGGGACCTGTTTGTCCGACTAACTGGGGAGGCCCTAAATTTGTCTCCCTGGGAAGGCCTTCGCAGCCTGCCAAGCCCCAAGCCGACCTTTCATTCGACCACAGCAGAAGGGTTAACCTCAGTACGGGCAATAACTGGCCTGGCCACCAGTGCAGATCAATTGGCAGACATGTGCATCGTGCTGGACATCCGAGGGATCCCTTCGGCCGGACCACAACAATAATGTCCATCCACAGCAGCCTCAAGCTGTGTAACCGAAGCCAACACAGCCTGGAGCTGAGAGGGAAACGTCACCAACTTGGCTCATATCCACACATTGCAGTCAACCACACGGAGCCATGCTAGCTCGCCTCGATTCCTCTTTAGATCTGCTGGCGCAACCTTCCGCGCTTATGTTCTGTGAGTTGCTGCTTCGCCTCTTGGCGAGGAGCTGTAGCGGCAGAGAGAGAGAGAGAGAGAGAGAGAGGAGAGTTGAAGCTGGGTGGCCACCCCTGGCCGGAGGCGGAGCGCGGTGGTGTGCGGCCGACGGTCAGCATGTGTTGCTTTGTGTCTTGGTGTGCTTGCCATTTCCTGTTTGCGGGCAGTTGGTGGGTTAATCAGCTGATTGCCTTTCGAGGGCAATTCGCTTCCACATTCATTATATGACATGTTCTTGCTGGATTGCTAGTATCCCTGATGCATGACTTTGGTCGATAAATCTTGTGGCTGTTAGTCCAATAAATTTCACGCATGTAGCCACGCAAATAAAATTTCCTCCACTGATATTTCGGCCGAATATCGTCCCGCCATCCTCAGAGTGAGTCACAAGACTTCTGGTTGGGGACATAAACAGTTACTGTTAGTTGCACAATCAAACAGTTAACTTTATTTTTCTAAGAACCACTTACTTACACATTGGCTTAAAAGATCACAATTAAACAATATGGCCGAAGGCCTGGTTAAAGAAAACTTGAGATGATTTCTGGGCTGAAGGCCCAAAACAACACAGCTAGCATAAGAATGGCTTAAGGTCTGGCTTAGAAATCAGAAGCAATTAAAAATACAAGGTAAAAAATTTAAAAAAACATGCAATGAAAACAATTAACGGCTGAAGGCCTGCACTACACGTCTGAGAACAACTATAATTAAGGCACATTAATAAACAATTTTTTCTAAGCAAGTAAATTTCGTTTTAGACTTACAACAGACGGCCGAAGAACTTATTGCACGGCTGAAGGCCACAAACAAATTTGTAACAATGGGCTGGAGGCGTGAACAACAAGTCAGATAAATAAATCAGAATAAACCCCTTTCTCCTTATAAAAACTTTCCTTTGGACCATACACATGGCTGAAGCCCTTATTAAGGAGTTCACGCAAATCCTCATCTGAAAGCCACACATAACACATGGAAGAGCTAACGGCTTAAGGCCTGGATTACAAACAATTTCATATAGTACAATTTCTAAGAAAAAAAAAATTTTAAACAATCATTGCTCAAAATTTTAATTTAACACAGCTGAACGCCTTTTTGTAAAACTTAAAAAAAAACTGAATTAATACACGGGCAAAGGCCTTGCACAATACTTCAACTAAAACGAAAATCGCAATATAAAACAAACAGAACAAGTGGTACTCAGAAGTGTTCCAAGGGTCGGCCCGAGAAAGTAGCTCAAACGTAAGGTGAGGTGAGACAGGCAGTCAAGAGCTGAAGTTAGGTAATCCGATGGCAACCCGAACTAGGGACGGCCCAATGACCAACCAAAAATTTAACCAGTTCCCGCCTGTCTGACTGACCGATGGCACAACGGTGAAGAATATCGGCTGAGGACGAGAATAGGAACAGCACTACGCCTCGAGATATTGGCGTCTAAAAACAGCCAGGGGAACAATAATCACTCTAAGCAAAATATGAACCAAACAACTTAAAAGGCTGTCGAACTTTATGCCGTGCTGGACAGCAACAACACGACGAGGAAAATGCACACTGCCTACAAACTACACAAACGTCCAGGACAGGTAACTGGAGCTTTAATGGACACAGGGCACAAAATACCGCTGGTGCACTTTACTGATAATGAACAGTCAATTTAATAATAAGTTACAACATGGGAAGATGGCTGTTGCATGGCTGGTGCATGCCACCAGCAGCCCAGGCCTGGCCTCGCGCTGCGGAGACTTGCTTGCTGCTCCATCCCAACCGACTCACTGCCTGCAGCATGCAGACAGCATTAAAATAGCTGCACAAACAAACCACACAACCTACACATAGTTCCACGAAAACACGTCCACGAACAACTCGAACAATACTAAAACCAGTGACTGTGGAACAACAAGGACGAATCACAAGTCGACACACACGGAGAACCCAGAAGCGGTCGGCGACCAAATACACGTCGTCTGATGAGACGACCGAACGAACGACCTACCAAGGCCGTCCCCACTGAAATCATGTGTGTCGGCAACGGTTGGGCGAGTCATGGCTGTCCAACCGTCACTGCTGCTCCGTCCCGACTCCCTTAATGTCCATTCGCAACTCGGACACACAACGACCCAGAGTCACTGGCTCGGACCGAACCGTGCAGAGAGAACACAGGCCCATTGGCCACCCGACATCTCTGCACAAGGAAGGAACCGACCCAGGTCCCAAAAAATGAGCAATTGAAGGGGCCCAGAAGCAGTCGGAGGACCAAATACACGTCGCTCGATGATACGACCGACCGAGTGACCAACCAACGGACGTCCCCGCTCAAGTCTCGTTCTGTCGGACAGTGCGTGTGTGTCGCCAGCCGTCGGGCGAGTCCTGGCTGTCCGGACCTCACGGCTGCTCCATCCCAACTGAACTCACGACATACGACGACCCGGAAATACTAGCGATGGTTTTAAAGATAGTACGACAGCGCTCTTATGGATAAGTGCTGCTGCTGCCACTCACGGGCAGGCAAGCTAGCAACTTAGTGATATCAGTAAATCAACAAAGAGAAGATGTCGAGGAATAAACGACATGAACACGAGCTGTTCATGGCTCGCTCTGAGGATGGCAGTATGACACGCTGCCGAAGTATGAATGGAGGAAATTTTATTTGCGCGAATGGCCGAAATTTAATGGAATATTCATTACGCCGCGAGAAGTTGAGAATGCATATCTTGTGTTGTGGCTGTTGGTTCTGTGGGCCTGCCTGCCGTAAATAGTCGAGTGTAGGTCCGGCTTCCATTGCTCTGAGCTGGCTTACTGACCTTTTAGTAGCTTGCTGTGTAATTTTGCTCATGTCTCATTTGTATAAAGATTTTGAGCGCAGCCTAGCTTTCAGCAAGTGTTGTGGAAGGGACTGCTCATCTTATGTACTGGTGTAAATCCCACATTAATTTAAATTGTTCTTCTACATACTTTTAAGAGGTAACCTTTTTTAAATTCTGTACTTAGTACAGTCATTACCTGTTTTGTATGTTATTGAACTATGTTATACATGTCCCGATGCACACCTATTACGCACATTTGTTCATGTGTTAGTAAGATTACTGTATTTGTGTTATTTATGGTAAGATCGACAGTGTGGACTTTCTGCCCACGCCGCTGTCCTTCCAGTTTTCTGTTTAAGTATTCTTATTCGAGTTCAGTATCTTCAGGCACATCTTTATGTACCTTTAGAGAGGTCATTTTGGCTCTTTATTATATTGTTATTTCCCTGTAGAAGCTCTGGTAACTTGACGCTAATAAGGGTTGGAGAGATATTATCAGGGACCTTTCATAAGATTATTTGGATCGCAGCTTCCTGTTATTGAATGTCTGTACTTTTGGGTCAAATTATTTCACTTACGTACCGTCGACATTTATCTTTATTATACAGGCGTAACTGATTGTGACTTCCTGTCTCTTGTGGCGTGATGGGCAACAGGAGCGAGCGGTAGTTGAGGGATGTTGGTTTGAGGGGAGCTCAACTTCGTATTCATCAGCGCCCGCACAAGTTCCCAAACTCTCCCTTGCCAGTCTCGCCACGTCTCGAGTGACGATGAGATGATGGCGACAATACAAACATCCAATCCCCGGGCGGGAAAAATCACCGATCCGGTCGGGATTCGAACCTGGGACCTAGTGATCCAGAGGCAGCAACGCTAGCCACTAGACCACGACCTGTCGATATCCGAGGGGTCTCGCAGATCAGCTTGTGTTCATCCATTTCGGTATGATTCCGGTGCGTGTTATAGCCTCCAGTGTGGCGGTTTGATTCCAGCATCCCTTCCTGCGTCTTTGTCAGTTCTCTGCTGAGGATTCTAATTTTAATCTCTCGCCTTATTCCAGCCTGAATCTGTGATCGTCATATTGTTTTGGGGTGGAATCCTTAATTCAGTTAATTCGGGGGCGGGGTTGTCTTTTCTTCCCTGAACAATAATGTAACTGTCATCATAACAAGCTTTTGTTGTACTGTCGAATGTTTTATGTTTATGTTTTTAAAAGGTTCTCATTTTATTTACATGGTAATTGTTTTTTCTATTTTCACCCAGGTTAAGCTGGTAACTCTTTGCAATTGACTGTACTTCCCTGTCAATTACTTCTTTGTCAGGAAAAACTGAATTATTCTCTCGTGTTCTTGTAATTGTCAATAATTGTTCTTTTCATGTTCAACAAATTGGGTTTGAATAATTATTCTGTATCTGTTTTGGGGACTTGCCCATTTATTGTTAACAATATTTTTTAAGGATATTGTACTCGCCGCTTCGTAAAACTATTGCTAAACTAGAACTTTCCTTAAACATATTTGCTATACCTGTCCTCCTGTTGTCCTCGGTGTTCTGCTTGCGTAACTCTATTGCCTTGTAACAAGTTCTATTCATTTTATTCACAGATTATTTAAAGGTTGCGTTTTTGCCTTAAAGCAATCTTCCAGATATGGTAAATTAGCTATCGTATTAGATTGTTAACATTCTAGTAATTGATGATAAATGCAATTATTGTTGCAGAAGGAGTGGGTGGTACCTGATTGGGACCCTTTGACTCTTACCCAGTATTCTTCAAGTTTTGTTTCACTGGGTGTTTCAAACACAACAAAGCTGATTTACTACGTACACACACTGTGGAACTCTACTGTAGACACTGACGAACTGATTAGGAACTTGTAATATGTCACAAAATCGATTTACTTTCCGACACAAATGAAAAGCGAGAACTGTTTGTATTGAATATTAAATAAACACGCAGCAATTCAAAAACTGAAATATCAAAGTACACAGATGAAACTGTATAACTAGTTCCTGGTTAGGAGTTCGTAAACGTCACAAAATCGGTTACTTCCCTGTTACTGCTGCTTGGCACACTTAACCGAAATGTATCTCATCATTATTTTAGTTTCTTGTCATCGATATTAATTTCAGGAGAAATGTTCCGTCTTCGTAGACTTCTTACATAATTTCTTCTCTATGGAAATATCCAGCAAATGCTGTTCATATCCAGACTACTACTTTTTTTTGAGGTTGTGGTTGATAGAATACAGAGTGTAGGATTACTAAATACGTCAGTTTCAGTAAATGCTGCTTCGGGTGGAAGAGTTTCTGATCGAATAGTTTCATCGTTACTGGCTTTCTCTTTACTGTTTATGTTGAATATTGCGTGATATAATTCAGTACCTACGAAATGGATGTTGCTAAAATACACATACATCCATTTCTTTTTAGCAAATTGCCCTGACTCTACACTTTTTCATATCAGTATCTCTTCAGGAAATCTGGCTCTGAGATTTTTTCTTTACCTGAATAAACTGAAGTAAGTTTACCATTTTTGTACATTTATACAGGTCGTATTATAATTATAAGTGAAAAATTTCGGGGGAGAAAATATAGTATAACAGAATCAAAAACCTTCCATTGAGATTGGACACACTAACGTCTGCGAAATAATAGTGAGTGTGTGGTTACGACCTGTACACTATTGGATAAGTTCCTGGGTAACTGAGCATGGGTTCTGTGATGTCTGAAAGATAGGAGATGAGGTGCTGGTGAAAGTAAAGTGGTGAGGACGGGTGGTAGGATAGCTCGGTCGGCAGTCTGACTGCGGCAGCAACGGTGTGCGGTCTTCCTGAAGTGCAGCGAGCCTTGGGAGAAAGTCATGAGCGTACAGCGTTTTCTTAGCTGTCTCCGTGACACCCGCGTTGCAAAGTAATGTGGAATAACGACCTTCTAAAACTCATTTCTAAAATCATTGGGGGAAGTTGCGGCGGAACTGGCTCTTAGTCCACTGTCGCTGAAGCAAGCTGCAAACTGTTATTCACCTACCTCAGATCGAGGTCTGCTCAGTGTCCCTTCACTCTGCAACGTAGATACTTACAAGGTGATGAAAAAGCAGCGTTGATGAAAACAGCACCCAATATCTACAATTACTGAGGCCGCGTAAATCTCGTTATGATTGTTCCTGTAAATATTCATAATAAATTTTCGGGTGAAAAAACGGAGCCCTGATCTTCATTGAAAGTTCGGAAATCTGGTAAAAGTAGGTTTTGTTTTATTTGCTTAAACATGTGTCATCAGCCCACATTTAATATGCAAAACTGTTATTATAAGCACCCAGTTTACGTCACACGTCAAGCAGCCAGAATACTCCTAAGTCCATTCCGAAAATAATCACACGAATATACGACAGTCTCTTTCTACACATAACGTTGATTTCTTACATAAGTCATTCAGTGAATTTCTTTCACAAAGATTGCTCGCCGAATATATTCTGTAGTAGAACACAGAACATCGCCAACAAGTCACACGCTAATATCTCCCGAACAAAATTTCCCACGACTCTGAAAACTTTTACAAAATGTTCGTATAAACAAAATCTACCTGAACGCGAAGGACCGAACATTTCTTCATCTCACGCGTTTTACGAACGGGCACATTTAACATGACCTTCGCGTCTGAAAAGCTAGTCCACGACTCCACCCCTCCAGCTACTGATGCAACCTAAGGTCTCGCAGTGTGCGGGAACCATACTGCCTTCCGACTGGCTGTTAGAAAAGGCCAGCCAATCCGATCACACCTTCTAGATCTTACTCGCACCAAAACTGTTCTGAACCAACCACTACATCAGATTCATTGGCGTCACTTAAGTAAATTATTACTGTTGTTGTTGTTGTTGTGGTCATCAGTCCTGAGACTGGTTTGATGCAGATCCAGTAGCTACCCTGTGCAACCTTCTTCATCCCACAGTATGTACTGCAACCTATATCCTACTCAATCTGCTTACTGTATTCATCTCTTGGTCTCCCTCTACGATTTTTACCCTCCACGTTGCCCTCCAATACTAAACTGGTGATCCCTTGATGCCTGAGAACATGTCCTACCAACCGATTCCTTCTTCTAGTCAAGTTGTGCCACAAACTTCTCTTCTCCCCAATCCTATTCAATACCTCCTCGTTAGTTATGTGATCTACCCATCTAATCTTCAGCATTATTCTGTAGCACCACATTTCCAAATCTTCTATTCTCTGCTTCTCCAAACTATTTATCGTCCATGTTTCACTTCCATACATGTCTACACTCCATACAAATACTTTCCGAAACGACTTCCTGGCACTTAAATCTATACTCGATGTTAACAAATTTCTCTTCTTCAGAATCGCTTTCCTTGCCATTGAAAGTCTACATTTTATATCCTCTCTACTTCGACCATCATCAGTTATTTTGCTCCCCAAATAGCAAACTCATTTACAACTTTAAGCGTCTCATTTCCTAACCTAATTCCCTCAGCATCACCCGACTTAATACGACTACATTCCATTATCCTTGTTTAGCTTTTGTTGATGTTCATCTTCTATCCTCCTTTCAAAACACTGTCCATTCCGTTCAGCTGCTCTTCCAAGTCCTTTGCTGTCTCTGACATAATTACAATGTCATCGGCAAACTTCAAAGCTTTTATTTCTTCTCCATAGATTTTAATACCTACTCCGAATTTTTCTTTTGTTTCGTTTACTGTTTGCTCAGTATAGAGACTGAATAACATCGGGGATAGGCTACAACCCTGTCTCACTCCCTTCCCAACCACTGCTTCCCTTTCATGGTTTCTGTACAAAATGTAAATAGCCTTTCGCTTCCAATATTTTACCCCTGCCACCTTCAGAATTTGAAAGAGAGTATTCCAGTTAACATTGTCAAAAGCTTTCTCTAAGTCTACAAACGCTAGAAACGTAGGTGTGCCTTTAGTTAAGTCATAGGGTCAGTATTGCCGCACGTGTTTCAATATTTCTACGGAATCCAAACTGATCGTCCCCGAGGACGGCTTCTACCGGTTTTTCCATTCGTCTGTAAAGAATTCGTGTTAGTATTTTCCGCCCGTGACTTATTAAACTGATAATTCGGCAATTTTCACATCTGTCAACACCTGCTTTCTTTGGGATTGGAATTGTTATATTCTTCTTGAAGTCTGAGGGTACTTCGCCTGTCTCATGCATCTTGCTCACCAGATGGTAGAGTTTGTCAGGACTGGCTCTCCCAAGGCTGTCAGTGGTTCTAATGGAATGTTGTCTGCTCCCGGGGCCTTGTTTCGACTTAGGTCTTTCAGTGACCTGTCAACCTCATCACGCAGTATCATATCTCCTATTTCATCTTCTTCTACATTCTCTTCCATTTCTATAATATTGTCGTCAAGAATATCGCCCTTGAATAGACTCTCTATATACTCCATATAACTTTTTGTTTTCCCTTCTTTGCTTAGAACTGGGTTTCCATCTGAGCTCTTGATATCCATGGAAGTGGTTCTCTTTTCTCGAATGGTCTCTTTAATTTTCCTGTAAGCAGTATCTGTCTTACTCCTTGTGACATAAGCCTATGCATCCTTACATTTCTCCTCTAGTCGTCCCTGCTTAGCCATTTTGCACTTCCTGTCGATCTCATTTTTGAGACGTTTGTATTCCTTTCTGCCTGCTTCATTTACTGCGTTTTTATATTTTCTCCTTTCATCAATTAAATTCAATATTTCTTCTGTTACCCAAGGATTTCTGCTAGCCCTCGTCTTCTTACCTGCTTGATCCTCTGCTGCTTTCACTACGTCACCCCTCAAAGCTACCCATTCTTCTTCTACTGTATTTCTTTCCCCCATTCTTGTCAATTGTTCCCTTATGCTCTCCCTGAAACTCTCTACAACCTCTGGTTCTGTCAGTTTATCCAGGTTCCATCTCCTTAAATTCCCACCTTTTCACAGTTTTAATCTACAGTTCATAAACAATAGATTGTGGTCAGAGTCCACATCTGCCCCTGGAAATGTCTTACAATTTAAAACCTGGTTCCTAAATCTCTGTCTTACCATTATATAATATATCTGATACCTTCTAGTATTTCCAGGCTTCTCCCATGTATACAATGTTCTTTTATGATTCTTGAACCAAGTGTTAGTTATGGTTAAGTTATGCTCTGTGCAAAATTCTACCAGGCGGCTTCCTGTTTCATTTCTTACCCCCAATCCATGTTCTTCTACTACGTTTCCTTCTCTTCTTTCCCCTTCTATCGAATTCCAGTCACCCGTGACTATTAAATTTTCGTCTCCCTTGACTATCTGAATAATTTCTTTTATCTCATCATATATTTCATCAATTTCTTCGTCATATGCAGATCTAGTTGGCATATAACCTTGTACTACTGTAGTAGGCGTGGACTTCGTGTCTATCTTGGCCACAATAATGCGTTCACTATGCTGTGTGTAGTAGCTTACCCGCACTCCTTTTTTTATTCATTATTAAACCCACTTCTGCATTACCCCTATTTGATTTTGTATTTATAACCCTGTATTCACTTGACCAAAATTCTTGTTCCTCCTGCCACCGAACTTCACTAATTCCCACTATATCTAACTTTAACCTATCCATTTCCCTTTTTAAATTTTCTAGCCTACCTGCCCGATTAAGGGACTGACATTCCACTCTCCGATCCGTAGAACGCCAGTTTTCTTTCTCCTGATATCGGCGTCCTCTTGAGTAGTCCCCGCCCGGAGATCCGAATGGGGGACTATTTTAGCTCCGGAATATTTTACCCAAGAGGACGCCATCATCATTTAACCTTACAGTAAAGCTGCAAGCCCTCGTGAAAAATTATGGCTGTAGTTTCCCCTAGCTTCCAGCCGTTCGCATCACCAGCACAGCAAGGCAGTTTTGGTTAATGTTACAAGTCCAGATCAGTCAATCATCCATACTGTTGCCCCTGCAACTACTGAAATGGCTGCTGCCCCTCTTCAGGAACCACACGTTTCTCTGGCCTCTCAACAGATACCCCTCCGTTGTGGTTGCACCTACGGTACGGCTATCTGTATCGCTGAGGCACGCAAGCCCTCCCACCAACGGCAGGGTCCATGGTTCATGGGGGGGGGGAAATTATTGCTATAATGTTTATTAATCGAAACTAAACCAAAAGTAATCTTGAGGTAACTTTAGAAAACTCATTATATCGTTAACTGCTTTCTAGCTGCTTTCTTGCTAAGCAAACACTCATAGACAAACGTCATCAGCCAGATAGGTGGATTTACAATTTTCATGTCAGCCTGGTGGCGTAACACTTGCTTCTTATGTAAGGTGTATTACCCTATACATTTGAAATTTGACGTATGTCTTCCACACGCACTCACATTCACTATCATTTACTCTCACCCTAACACAAAATATAAATATTAACTTTTAAACTGTTATTTTCATTACGAAAGAAAAATTATCGGAAGTTTAGAATTGAAAATCTTTGTAAAATAAATCGGCACACTGAGAGTGCTATTACTGTTTTCAAATAACAAAATAAATATACACTGTTATGGCTCCTATCTGAATTTACTTTCTTAAGTTTCGGCCAAGTACTTTTTTAACGGGTTTTTCATATCTCCGTAACTATTGTAGGTAGCAATATCAAATTTCGACGCACTGTTTTTCTGAATAACAGAAGGTTCTTTACCACCTTTGGAATAAAACATAATGTTTAACATAGTTATTCAGTTTCTTAGGTGACGTGAATGAGTGGACTCTATACGTGGCATACAAAAGCATTCCCAAGCTCGGCCAGTAGGGCAGGTGACTGATGTCGCAATCGGCAGGCGAGAAGTCAGCCGTCGCTGGATGCTACTGTACTGAAGGCTGCCAATATAGGTTGTCATAAGGTAACAAAACTCACTGCAAAAACTGCGGTCGCGGAATACCCGCGACGCTACAAAGTGACAACAAAACACCTATTGACGTTGATGTGTAGAATGTATGAGTCTGGCGACATACCATCCGACTTTCGGAAAAACATCAACCACACAATCCCGAAGACGGCGAGAGCTTACAAGTAAGGGAATTACCTCGCAATCAGCTCAGCAGCTCATACATTCAAGTTGCTTACAAGAATAATAGACAGAAGAATGGAGAAAAAAACTAAGGATGTGTTAGATGACGACCCGTTTTGCTTTAGGAAAGGTAAAGGCACCAGAGACGCAATTCCGACATTGCCGTTAATAATGGAAGCAAGACTAAAGCAAAATCAAGACACGTTCATAGGATTTGTCGATCTGGAAAAAACGTTCGGCATTGTAAAATGGTGCAAGATGTTCTAAATTCTGAAAAAAGTAGGGTAAGCTATAGGGAGAGACTGGTCATATACAATATTTACAACATCCAAGAGGGAATAATGAGAGTAGACGACCAAGAACGAAGTGCTCTAAGACAAGAATGTAGCCTTTCGCCCCTACTGTTCAATCTGCACATCGAGGAAGCAACGATGGAAGTAAAAGAAAGGTTCAGGAGTGGAATTAAAATTCAAGGTGAAAGGCTAGCAATGATACGATTAGCTGATGACATTGATATCCTGAGTGAAAGTGAAGAAGAATTAAATGATCTGCTGAACGGTATGAACAGTCTAATGAGTGCAGAGTATGGACTGAGAGTAAACCGAAGAAAGATGAAGGTAATGAGAAGTAGTAGAAATGAGAGCAGCGAGAAACTTAACATCAGTGTTGATGGTCATGAAGTAGACGAAGTTAAGGAACTGAGCTACCTAGGTAGTAAAATAACGAATGACGCACGGAGCAAGGAGGACATCAAAAGCAGACTAGCAATGTCAAAAAGGGCATTCGTCGCCGAGAGTAGTCTACTAATATCAAATATAGGAGAGGAAGAAATTTCTGAGAATGTACGTCTGGAGTACAGAATTGTATGGTAGTGAAACGTGGACTGTGGGAAAACCGGAACAGAAGAGATTCGAAGCATTTAGATGTGGTGCTTCAGACGAATCTCGAACATTAGGTGGACTGACAAGGTAAGGAATGAGGAGGTTCTGCACAGAATCGGAGAGGAAAGGAACATGTGGAAAGCACTGATAAGGAGAAGGTACAGGATGATAGCACATGTGTTAAGACATGAGGGAATAACATCCATGGTACTTGAGGGAGCTGTAGAGGGAAAAAGACTGTAGAGGCAGACAGACATTGGAATAGATCCAGCAAATAATTGAGTACGTAGGTTTCAAGTGCTACTCTGAGATGAAGAGGTTAGCACAAGATAGTATTTCGTGGCGGCCGCATCAAACCCGTCAGGAGACCGATGAAAAAAAAAGGAAAAGAAAGAGGTCAAGTACGCTTTCGGAACCATTTACGCTACGAGTGGGCTCATGTACTAATTTTTCAAAATAATTCTCTTAGAAAGCATTCAGTACAATTTCGGATGACGTTCTATGCCTGCCGCCGGCATTAAACGTATACTTTTTCCAGCATATCGAGGGTAGATTGAAGTATCCACCGACTATAATTGTATGAGTTGGGTACCTATTTGAAATGAGACTCAAGTTCTCTTTGAACTGTTCAGCAACTATATCTTCGGAGTCGGGGGTCGATATTAGTTTAGACCGATTGTGAAGTATAACCTCTACCCATACTATTTCGCAGGAACTACCAGCTTCAATTTCACTACAAGGTACGCTACTCCTGACAGCAATAAATACTCCGCCACCAACCGCATTTAATCTACCCTTTCTGAACACTGTTAGGTCGTTTGAAAAAATTTCGGTTGAACTTATTTCCGGATTTAGACAGCTTTCCGTACCTGTAACCATGTGTGCTTCAGTGTTTTCTGTTAGGGATTGGAGCTCTGGTTCTTTCCCTACGCAGCTACGGCAATTTACAGCTACAATACCGATTGTTGCTACAACTACCCTACTGTGTTTTACGTGCCCCCTTTTAGACGGACGCCCTTAATTCCTGTCGTGCGTCCTTAATGACGTCGGAAACCTTTTCAAATGAATCACCTGAGTACAAATGACAGCTACGCCAACGCTTTGCCCTTTTATACCTCGTGCACGCGATACTACTGCCTTCTGTATCTGTGCGTATGGCTATCCCGTGACTTCCGTCAGGTCAGTGTAGTTACGCTGCACACCGCCACGTTACATAGTACAATTCCGAACCCTCTAGCTGCAGAAAGTTGCAACTTGCGTCAGCGAAGCGAGAAAGATGACCAAATAATACGTATGACGTATAATATCTCAGCCGATGTTGAGAAAAGATTAAAAAAAACTCGGAAGCATTACTTTTAAGCACGCTCTCGTATAAAGATATTCGCTTCCGTCCAGGATTTCAAACTGACACAGGTACATTTCAAGTGTTGCGTGGGCTGATGGTAGAAATTCAATTGACAATACTGCCACTAGTAAGTTTTGCTACTTTGAAACATCCACCAAAGGTGATAAAACCCAGTGCTTCATTTGTCATCTGCTTCGCAATGCCGTAGATAATTTCCACTAAGGCACTACGTTCAATGAATGATTTGTTTCTCGAACTTATTCTCACACTTATTTATGTCTGTGAAAAGCTTCACTGTCTTGTTTAATTCATCCTTTTAGAACCCCAAAAAATTTAAAAGTTTGATGGCCAGAAAATAAGCCGCACTGGGCGGTGGCATGGTTTGCCCCCCCCCCCCCCCCCCCCCCCTCTAGAGGTGACCTTGTCCTGTCTATTCAGGAGAAACCAAGCAGTAGTAAGAACGCCGAGAGATGGAAACGGACGGCGGGAAACAATCTCGCATATTGCAGGCCGAAGAGGGGTGGTGTCCTCATCACGAAGACTCGTCGACACGCTACGACCTCCAATACCCTTAGCGGAGACAGCCTCTCTCCTGCCTGTTCCTCCACAGATATTGATGAGGTACTCCAGTGCTGCGTACAGTCCACCACTGGATATTAATCTGCTCGACTTTCAAGCGGGACATTAAATCTTGAAGTCCTTTCTGGTAACTACGTTTGTCTCGGGTTAGCATACAAAGATCTTTTTCGGAGCCAGTGATATCCCGATTTATTAACAGTGAACTGGAACTCGACTGACAAGACTTTTGAGATTACTCGAGGATATTTGCTGGTAATTTTGGTTAAAGGACCAGTAATCTTGGGTGACTCATTACAGAGTAATTTAATTATATTTTTTTAAAATGACATCAGTCAGTAATTTAGTGATTACGAGTTGGCTGTTGCTTCACGTTCTACGTATGTATCAGCGGAAACTAATGTTAAAACACCGTCAGCCCGTCAGTTGCTTTACATTCTATCGAATTCTGAAAAACAATGTTATTTGTATAGCGGAATCAGTCAAAGACACATGCACTGTTAAGAGGAATTAGTCGTGACACTTGCCCCCTGAAAATAAATGTTACATAGCTGCTCTGACGATGCTAAATATCGTTTACTTCATACTCGCACTCCCAGGTGTCATTAATAGTAGGGTTCAGAAGCAAACGATATGCTGCGTTGTTTTAACTGTTGAACATTTTTGTCTTTGTATCCCATGCAGTTAAACGTGCGCTACATCATACTTTGGAATTAGTGTTTATCGATTATTTGTAATTCAACTAGTGCTTACAAAAGTGTTATTAAAGTTTAACGGCAATGTTGTAATTCGAAGAAACGAATGAGGAATAAACAGCCGTAACGTTGTAAAGGCAATAAAATCAAAGTTGAAAGGACACGAAGTGAAAGGCTATGTGAATCATGGAGGAAAAAGTATTCCAGCAAAGAAGCCTGCATTGTTTTGATGCGTTTGCTGCCGTTTTCAGCATCAGCGTGAAGAGAGTGAAAAAACTGCCAGCACTCCCGGAAATAGAAGAGAAAGACATATAGCTCATAGTTTCACTGTTTATCAACAGCAGCATAAAAAGGTTCTGGAAGGTATTCATAGAAAAAAGTGGTTCAAATGGCTCTGAGCACTATGGGACTCAACTGCTGAGGTCATTAGTCCCCTAGAACTTAGAACTAGTTAAACTTAACTAACCTACGGACATCACACACATCCATGCCCGAGGCAGGATTCGAACCTGCGACCGTAGCGGTCTCGCGGTTGCAGACTGCAGCGCCAGAACCGCGCGGCCACTTCGGCCGGCGGTATTCATAGAGAAACATCCTCAAGATAAAGTGATTTATTACTTTTCACTACACCTTCTTGAGGGGTAATTTTAATCACAAATGTGGAATGCTGCTAGCGGACACCTGCTGTAAGTATGGGGTGCTACATGTCTATCTAAAGAGTTTTCGATTAAATGATGCAGTGAAGCGTAGGGTTTGGTCTGAGCTACTCCATCATAAGAGGGAGAAGAGAAGATTTTATACATCTCTTCAACACGCAGAGCCAGAAGCAGGACCTTATACCGTGTTTTTTCTTTGTCTTTCGACTTTACGTAGAATGTCTCCCTACAAAATGGCTCTGAGCACTACCGGACTTAACTTCTGAGGTCGTCAGTACCCTAGAACTTACAAAGGAACCTCCCCATCGCACCCCCCTCAGATTTAGTTATAAGTTGGCACAGTGGATAGGCCTTGATAAACTGAACACAGATCAATTGAGAAAACAGGAAGAAGTTGTGTGAAACTGTGAAAAAATAAGCAAAATATACAAACTGAGTAGTCCATGGGCCACATAAGCAACATCATGGACGAAGTGTGTTTAGAAGCGCCGTGGTCCCGTGGTAGCGTGAGCAACTGTTGAACGAAACGGACTGCTGGTTCAAGTCTTCCCTCACCTGAAAATTTTACTTTATTTTTGCATAGTTATTATCTGTCCGTTCGTTCATTGACATCTCTGTTCACTGTAATAAGTTTAGCGTCTGTGTTTTGCGACCGCACTGCAAAACCGTGCGATTAGTAGACGAAAGGACGTGCCTCTCCAATGGGAACAGAAAACATTTGATCGTAAGGTCATAGGTCAACCGATTCCTCCACAGGAAAACGCGTCTGATATATTCTATACAACACTGGTGACGGCACGTGCGTCACATGACAGGAATATGTTGTCGACCCACCTAACTTGTACACTTGGCGAATGGGTAAAAAGATTCTTCTACCTTGCCCGATTTAGGTTTTCTTGTGGATGTGATAATCACTCCCAAAAAGTGATGAAAACATAAGAGTTTGTCACATAAACTGAAAATAAAAAATTAAAATTTACACTTGATGGAAGATTTGAACCTAAGACCTTTCGTTCCGCAACAGCTCACGTTACCACGAGACCACGGCGCTCCTGCGTTCCTAGCGTCCTTATTGTTGCTTATCTTCCCTTGAACTACTCAGTTTGTGTATTTTGATTATTTTTTCACAGTTCTACACAACTTTTTCCTGTTTTCTCAATTGATCTGTGTTCAGTTTTTCAAGGCCTATCCACTGTGCCAACTTATAACTAAATCTGAGGGGGGTGCGATGGGGAGGTTCCCTTGTTAGAACTACTTTAACCTAACTAACCCAAGGACATCTCACACATCCATGCCCGAGGCAGGATTCGAACCTGCGACCGTAGCGGTAGCACGGTTCCAGACTGAAGCTCCTAGAACCGTTAGGCCACAACGGCCGGCTCTCCCTACCAAAAATTATAATGCAAGATGCATTGTATCGAAGGTAACTTACTGTCAGTGTGTTTTGTATACATAGTATAAAGCCCGACACTATCACGGCATACGACTAACAATGAGAGTGAAAGCAACAAGAGACCAGATGAACTGTACTCAAATATAAATGTCTGCATTAAAGACGTACCATAGGAATAGACCCAACTTTACCTACTGTCAGACAATTGATCAGAATAATAATCGCACTGTCAGAAGAGTTCTGCTGTACTTGACCTATTCTCGGAGATTTATCAAAGCTCCTCATTATTTTCGAGTGAGAAGACAGTTTTTTTATCATGCGATAGGGATTTTCTCATTATTAAAAGGACAGGTTGTTTACCGTGCATGACGTCACAGAGGTTGGTTTTAAAAGTTAAAAAGCAGATAAATTTCTTGTTCGAGAGTGTTTGCTACTGACTTGAAATCGTTGTGACAAGCTTACTACTGGAAGACCAGCATATCTGCAGAACTTCAGAGTATTGGTAGACCAGAGGAGGTGACCTTCTCTGATCATTTTTTCACTTTTGGTTTCTGATATCATATGAAAACGTTGTATTACAGCTTCTGCTACAATAAATTGACGGATTAGTCACATTTTTCTTCTGTACCTCTAATGCTGTCCACTGATTGCACCAGAAATACGAGATTAGATCTCTAATGTTACCGACTGATTGCACCAAAAATACAAGATTATCTACCAGTAAAGGTTCCAATTAGGCCTTGGAAAAACTCTAACATTATCTTCCTACCTTGTGTAAAACAATTTTGAAGTGGCCTGTAAAGAATGACTGCCAAGGAGAGGTATGAATGGACTACCAGACACTGATTATTGCTGTGAACGATGTATTAATACAGCGATATGTAGAACATTATGCAGTCAAGCTAATGTTATGATGAATAAACAGGAATGTCAAATTTCCATATCTTTTACATGCGTTTTTAAAAACGGCAGCGGTCAGCCGTCTTCAGGCTGCTGCCTCGGAGTGTAGCGGCAGTGGGGAGTCTGGTGGGTCGCATGGTACACCCCAGGTGTTATATACTTCACCCACTGTCCCTGCTGTCCCCAAGGGGAGTGGCGGGTTCAGTGGCGTTCGCGGCGCACGAGGCGGAGGGTCAATGTGGAGGCTGGCCGTGTGGCATCCCCCGCACTGCCTGTGAGTGGACATGTGGCCACTCCTTCAGCAAGGTCCGAGCAGGCACACAGGGGGAGGGGTTTATTGGTTATTGGGAGCTCCAACGTTAGGCGGGTGATGGAGCCCTTTAGGGAAATAGCGGAAAGGTCGGGGAAGAAGGTCAGTGTTCACTCTGTCTGCTTGCCGGGGGGTCTCATCCGAGATGTGGAGGAGGCCCTGCCGGCGGCGATAGAGAGCACTGGGTGCACCCGATTGCAAATTGTTGCTCATGTTGTCACCAATGACTCCTGCCGTCTGGGTTCAGAGGTCATCCTCAGTTCGTACAGGCGGTTGGCGGAATTGGTGAAGGCGGAAAGCCTCGCTCGCAGGGTGCAATCAGAGCTAACTATTTGTAGTATCGTTCCCAGAACCGATCGCGGTCCTCTGGTTTGGAGCCGAGTGGAAGGCTCAGACGATTCTGCGGAGATCTGGGGTGCAAATTTCTCGACCTCCGCTATCGGGTGGAGAAATGTAGGGCCCCCCTAAATAGGTCAGGCGTGCACTACACACCGGAAGCGGCTACAAGGGTAGCGGAGTACGTGTGGAGTGCACATGTGGGTTTTTTAGGTTAGAAAATTCCCTCCCTAGGCCCGACAAGACGCCTCCTGAGACGCGGCAAGGTAGGAGTAGGCAAAATGCAACAGGGAATAACAACATTAATGTGCTAATAGTAAACTGCAGGAACGTCTATAGAAAGGTCCCAGAACCGCTCTCATTAATAAACGGTCACAACGCCCATATAACACTATGGCAGAAAGTTGGCTGAAACCAGACGTAAACAGTAATGAAATCCTAAACTCAGATTGGAATGTATACCGGAGAGACAGGCTGGACAGTGAAGGGGGAGGCGTGTTTATAGCGATAAGAAGTGCAATAATATCGAAGGAAATTGACGGAGATCCGAAATGTGAAATAATTTGGGTGAAGGTCACGGTTAAAGCAGGCTCAGACATGGTAATTGGATGTCTCTATAGGCCCCCTGACTCAGCAGCTGTTGTGGCTGAGCACCTGAAGGATAATTTGGATAATATTTCGAGTAGATTTCACCACCATGTTATAGTTCTAGGTGGAGATTTTAATTTGCCCGATATAGACTGGAAGACTCAAACGTTTATAACGGGTGATGGGGACAAAGAATCCAGTGAAATTTTTTTAAATGCTTTATCTGAAAACTACCTTGAGCAGTTAAACAGAGAACCGACTGGTGGCGATAACATATTAGACCTACTGGTGACAAACGGACCCGAACTATTTGAAACAGTTAACGCAGAACAGGGAATCAGCGATCATAAAGCGGTTACTGCATCGTTCAGGTCAGCCGTAAATAGAAATATTAAAAAAGGTAGGAAGATTTTTCTGTTTAGCAAAAGTGACAGGAAGCAGATTTCAGAGTACCTGACAGCTCAACACAAAAGTTTTGTCTCAAGTACAGATAGTGTTGAGGATCAGTGGACAAAGTTCAAAACCATCCTTCAATATGCGTTAGATGGGTATGTGCCAATCAAGATCGTAAGAGATGGAAAAAAGCCACCGTGGTATAACAACCGAGTTAGAAAACTGCTGCGGAAGCAAAGGCAACTTCACAGCAAACATAAACACAGCCAAAGCCTTGCAGACAAACAAAAATTACGCGAAGCGAAATACAGTGTGAGGAGGGCTATGCGAGAGGCGTTCAGTGAATTCGAAAGTAAAGTTCTATGTACTGACTTGGCAGAAAATCCTAAGAAATTTTGGTCTTATATCAAAGCGGTAGGTGGATCAAAACAAAATATCCAGACACTCTGTGACCAAAATGGTAATGAAACAGAGGATGACAGACTAAAGGCCAAAATACTAAATGTCTTTTTCCAAAGCTGTTTCACAGAGGAAGACTGCACTGTAGCTCCTTCTCTAGATTGTCGCACAGATGACAAAATGGTAGATATCGAATAGACGACAGAGGGATAGAGAAACAATTAAAATCACTCAAAAGAGCAAAGGCCGCTGGACCTGATGGGATACCAGTTCGATTTTACACAGAGTACGAGAAGGAACTTGCCCCCCTTCTTACAGCGATGTACTGTAGGTCTCTAGAAAGGCGTAGCGTTCCAAAGGATTGGAAAAGGGCACAGGTCATCCCCGTTTTCAAGAAGGGACGTCGAACAGATGTGCAGAACTGTAGACCTATATCTCTAACGTCGATCAGCTGTATAATTTTGGAACACGTACTATGTTCGAGTATAATGACTTTTCTGGAGACTAGAAATCTACTGTGTAGGAATCAGCATGGGTTTCGAAAAAGACGGTCGGGTGAAACCCAGCAAGTGCTATTCGTCCACGAGACTCAGAGGGCCATAGACACGGGTTCACAGGCAGATGTCGTGTTTCTTGACTTCCGCAAGGCGTTCGATACAGTTCCCTACAGTCGTTTAATGAAGAAAGTAAGAGCATATGGACTATCAGACCAATTGTGTGATTGGATTGAAGAGTTCCTAGATAACAGAACGCAGCATGTCATTCTCAATGGAGAGAAGTCTTCCGAAGTGAGAGTGATTTCAGATGTGCCGCAGGGGAGTGTCATAGGACCGTTGCTATTCACAATATAAATAAATGACCTTGTGGATAACATCGGAAGTTCACTGAGGCTTTTTGCAGATGATGCTGTGGTGTATCGAGAGGCTGTAACAATGGAAAACTGTACTGAAATGGAGGAGGATCTGCAGCGATTTGACGCATGGTGCAGGGAATGGCAATTGAATCTCAATGTAGACAAGTGTAATGCGCTACGAATACATAGAAAGATAGATCCCTTATCATTTAGCTACAAAATAGCAGGTCAGCAACTGGAAGCAGTTAGTTCCATAAATTATCTGGTAGTACACATTAGGAGTGATTTAAAATGGAATGATCATATAAAGTTGATCGTCGATAAAGCAGATGCGAGACTGAGATTCATTGAAAGAATCCTAAGGAAACGCAATCCGAAAACAAAGGAAGTAGGTTACAGTACGCTTGTTCGCCCACTGCTTGAATACTGCCCAGCAGTGTGGGATCCGTACCAGATAGGGTTGATAGAAGAGATAGAGAAGATCCAACGGAGAGCAGCGCGCTTCGTTACAGGATCATTTAGTAATCGCGAAAGCGTTACGGAGATGATAGATAAACTCCAATGGAAGACTCTGCAGGAGAGACGCTCAGTAGCTCGGTACGGGCTTTTGTTAAAGTTTCGAGAACATACCTTCGCCGAAGAGTCAAGCAGTATATTGCTCCCTCCTACGTATATCTCGCGAAGAGACCATGAGGATAAAATCAGAGAGATTAGAGCCCACACAGAAGCATTCCGACAATCTTTCTTTCCACGAACAATAAAAGACTGGAATAGAAGGGAGAACTGATAGAGGTACTGAGGGTACCCTCCGCCACACACCGTCAGGTGGCTTGCGGAGTGTGGATGTAGATGTAGATGTAGATGAATTTTCAGCTTCTAATGATGAACTGCATTACCAAACAATAACATTATCTCTTGTCACACAATCATAATTGCACCAGATAACATAACAATGCCAATAAGGATGCCCACACAATGTTATCAGACAATTTAAATAGTAATTCTCACTAGCCCACAAAATTTTGTCTGTTGACTTAAGTCCTTTTAAAAATAAACGATTTAAATGCATTTTATTTGTTTGTTGACTTCGTTTATCTCCATTTCTGTATTTTACGAAAAGTATCTGAACAACTGTGCATATAACGACGGCATATCTTATGTATCAGGTTTGGAAACAATGTCGTTTCGTCCACACACGATACTTGCTGTCACATCATTCATGGCCTGTTCACTCTTCGTCCTCAAATTTGCTTTCGGTGCAGCTCGCTTCTGTCCCGGTTTTGTTTTTCCTTAGTTTCAGTTCGACATTAACAGTGATACACAGCACTATGGATAGGTTTACCGATGAACAGTTTGACCATGTGCACCTCGTGTTTGATAGAACGGTGTAATGACTGTTCGCTCTCCCTACAGTGATTGCTACCACGTCACAGTACTATTGCACCTGTTGTTGTAATGATCTTTTCTATGCTGTATAATTTGATGATTGCATAAAGTCAGTATTGTGAAGTCATAACAAACGAAATAAACTATTAGTGAAGCTTGACGTTGGCAGGGTGGAGACACCTACCTTAATGTTAAGATATGAAATAAAACAGTAAAACCGCGGACAATATGCAGTGAAAACTATCATCTTTAGTTGTAATCATGCAGTTACGTGTATTCGTATTGTGGGCCAATATGACTATGACATTATGTTGTTTCAAACATCATCGTGAGCGAGCTAGGTTGTAAACCGTAGTCTCTCAAAATGATGGTAATAAGAAAGGCGAATGGTCAGTTGCATTAGTAAAAATTGCATCGAATTGTAAAAAATGGGCTGTTGATACAGTTTTTAATAATGCAGCTGGCCATTCGCCTTTTTTATTAACGCCACCTTGCGAGATTGCTAACAACTTGGCTCATTCACAATGATGTTGGTAACTACGTAACGACGTACACTTGTTGGCTCACAATAAAAGAGCATGTAACTGCACAGTTACTGTTAATCATGATAGTTTTTACTGCAACTTCACCGCTTTTTACGGCTTGGATGATCTGAAGGTGGCTGTAGAAATCAGCTGAAACTGGTTATCCTACTTTAGCTGTTTAAGGAAAAAAACTGTGGCCTAGGCAATAAAACAATAAATACTTTTTTTTAATTCACAAGTAAATTGTATTTGCATCTTTGCTCTATAACGAGCCAACGCCCCTTATCTCAAAATACTCAGAAAATATCTTTGAGCAACCTCCGCAATTGCTTCTTTGCTGTTTGGGCTCTCCATGGGCAACTCATTCATCCTCCACATGATCAACAGCACTGCGATGGTGAATAGATTATGGCAGTTAGTATGAGGTACTTTTCTGGGAATATCACTATATTTACGTCAAATAAACACACCTAAACCGGTAAGTTTTGACGAATTTCAGTCAATTTTTTATTTATGGATGACAGGGATCTTCTAGTTGCAGTATCATTCCTTCAGCCTAAATCCAGAATTTTTCGCATATACCCTCCAGCGGCAGGGGAGCCGATGTCACGGATTCAAATCGTACACACGTAAAAGAAAGCCAAATATGCATGTGCTCCCAGTTATATGTGAAGCGTACGAAAACTATTCGTTGTATAATAATTCCCATTTCAGACAGCGTTGCTTACATAATCTGAAACATCAGTAGTTCTACATGACGAGAGAGAAGGGATTTTGAAATCGATAACAACTGACAATACTTTCTAGATTAAAAGGTTTTCAAACATGTAATGTTTATGCATAAAGAAGAAAGGTTTGTTTTATATTTACAAACAATTACGATCCGAACAGGCTTGAAGGCGCAACAGTAACGACCGGCCTCCATGTCATCCTCAGACCTCAGGCGCCACTGGACGCATATATACGGAGGGGCATGTGGTCACCACACCGCTCTCTTGACTGTTGTCAGTTTTCGTGACCAGAGCCGCTACCTCCCAATCAGGTAGCTCCTCAGGTAGCCTCACAAGGTCTAGAGAGCACCCCACTTGCCATCAGCTCTCAGTAGACCTGGACAGTGATCCTTCCAAATCCTAGCCAAGCCCGAGAGCACTTAACTTTGGTGATCTGACAGGTTGAGTGTTACCACTGTAACAAGGCCATAGTCCTGTTTTATATTTAGAAAATTCAAATTAATACCAAGTTAAACTTACCTGGTATTATTACCAGAGTAAAGACATTTACAGATGCTGGATTTAAAGTGATTTCTTGCCAGTTCATTGAGAGCTAAATTATTAGTTATGTTATTATATTTTTGGCACTATTCTTTATTTGAAACTGAAATAGTGACCTTATATTTGCTTGACTATAATACTAGCCTCGTAAATCCGTAACTACAGATAAAGATGGATATCATACCTGTTAATTCCCATATATTGGCTAATTTATGCTCAGTTCAACAATTATATGTAGCGCAATATATTTCAATAAACCAGTAATCATGAAAGAGTGTTGGGACGATGTAGGACAAAGACAACTTCCAACTTCATATGTCAGAAAAATGACCAGTGCTAAATAATGATGTTATTTTTATGCGTGCCTTGGATTTGGTGCAAATCAAACAAAACCTGTGAATACTTAATTCAATGGAAAACCTGAAGAGCTGGCGATTATATGAGCAGAACATGGTATTATGTTATGATTCTACCATTTTTGGCGTTGCTAACTCTCTTACCAACTCGATATATCTATGAAAAGAGAAACAATAAAATTTAACAATAACCAGAACTTAATTCTACTAACTAAAACGTAGTTAAATATGTATTAAGAAAAGGAAGATCGTATTACTTCTACCGTCTTTTTACTACCACTTTCTAGATTAGAAAGAACAAATGAAGATGCATAGACCACTAGTACTCAAACATTCACTTATGTGCATTTCCTTATTGCTGCTTTTCTCTTGATTTAAGCAACTCATGTGTCACTAACCTCTATAATTTATAGCAATCACACACAGTTATTTCACTCAAGATTACCGGACTGCCAAACTTTTCAACATTTCTGATTTCTGTTTCTAGTTCTAGGCTCATTACTGACTACAGAATTGTTTTTGAATCTGTACACACATATTTTATTTTGTGGATGTTACATAGATTTTTCCAGATTTCAGAACTTGTGCACAGTATTATTTAGTACTATCATATAATTACTTAAAATGATGATAAGCAATGAACTGAATATGTCAGCACATTTGTACAACATATACATCCACTATCAGCATTGTATTGCATTTTATTATCCTTTTGCCCAATATTTTCTACGACACATGTGTAGTAGATTTTTGTTTAGCCTTAGTACTTACCTCATTCAAGATATGACGATACATGAAATTAAACTGTAGCATCAATATGTATATATGTGTATCTATGATTTGTAATAGCTTTTCGTGCAAAATGAGTCTTTGCACAAAAAAAAATGCAGTAAATTATGTCTTTCAAGTTAGGCTCTTTTAGTTGTTTGTTTCTTCAAACAGGAAAATTTAATGCAAAACACAATTATCACTTTTAATTCTGGTGTTAATTATTTTAACACTCTCTGTGATATGTTTGCCATGCAACTTGATTTGGTGGAGAACTAGAACCTGCAAAAGATTGTAAAATGATTATTAAATTAGATGTCGAACTTATTTTTGCAAAATGAGTATAATATGTTTCTTTGCATGGAATGTTCCCCACCATCTCTTTCATACTAATTATTAGTTCTGTTTCTGTCCTAGTCATAACGCAATATCAACAATTTAATTGAGTTTCTGTATACATCAGGCATAAAAATACGAATAAATTCATGCAGTAATGTTTGCAATAACCGTTTTTGTTGGTTCTCTTATTCATAATTATTGGCTATCAAAGGTTATTTACAAAGATTAGTGGTAGAAAATTATTTTTAACATATACTGGATTCCCCAAGCGAATGCAATAACATAAAAGACTTATTTTCGTTATAAACTGTCGTAAGAAATTTCGAGTCTTGCTAGAGGTAAAAAGTCAGCTCTATAGGTTGATACCTGGAAAAGAAAATAGTTGGCGTTACATTAAAGTCTTAAAAATATGTATTAAATCGTAAATGGATGTACAGGAATCATACTTACTTGTTTGTGCATCATAATACAGAACGCAATATTCTGTTGTGTATTATAAGCATCAAACTCTCAACACAAGCGTTTATTGCTGACAATAGTAACTAGTGCTAGTAAAGTCACTCAAATTTTTTACTCCAATATTTGTCAAATCAGGTACTTATAACTTTCATAGAAGTCCTTAACTCAGTTATCACAGACATTAAGGTTATATATAATTTATGTGACAAATCTGGTTCACACCTCCTTTTCTATGCTCTGAATTTCTCAGACAATTAATACTTATGCAGTGAAGACATAGGAGAATATTTTGAAAGATGGATGGAAAAAATGAGAGGCCTTTATGGCAAAATTTTAAATCCAGATCTGTCCTTGAAGAAATGCAAAGGAAGATGAGCTAAAGCATACACATCATGGCTATTAACAAAGTTGTTTTATTAACTGTTGCATTTTTTGAGTTTCTCAAAAGTGAATGATTTGAGATTTTATACCAGCTATGATTACACGTGGCGTAGCTGTGAGTACCACACGGACACCTAACTCAATATCTACCTTGATATTAGACGAAGCAGTCAAAGGAACAGTGAGGAAGTGTTGCAGTAAGTTGCGGCTGAGAGGTTGGCGGCCCTGGAACCAGGGGAAGTGCGACCAGTGGCCCGGATCAGCTTTCCGTGGTGTTAGCGGCGACGCGCTACTCCACAAACACCATCTCCCACTGCACTCTGGCCGTGGAGGAGGCTGCCAGTCAGGGTGTGAGGACGAGACGCTGAGTGGGAGTGCGGAAACAATAAGCTACTGATATCGCTTCCTCAATATCGGCGGAAAGCTTCCGCGCCCAGCTGAGTGGGAACAGACACCTGACGCGAACGTCCGAAGATCGGTGGTTGCAGGAATTCTGCCAGGGCACGATGGGATCCATACACGTCACATCGCCACGTGTTGGAGAACTGTGTGCTTCCACGAAATCACAGCAACGTTCACAAAACACCGTAGTAGGTTTGTGTCTTGCCCTCTCAAATCAATAATAAAACAACCTGTTATGTTGTTTTTAAGTAATACTACACGAGAAGGAATATACACTGAAGCGCCAAAGAAACTATAGGCATGCATATTCAAATAGAGAGATATTCAAACAGGCAGGATACGGCACTGCGGTCGGCAACGCCTATAAAAGACCTAAATAGTCTGGCGCAGTTGTCAGATCGGTTACTGCTGCTACAATGGCAGATTATCAAGATTTAGGTGAGTTTGAACGTGGTGTTTTAATCGGCGCACGAGCGATGGAACACAGCATCTCCGAGGTACCGATAAAGTGAGGATTTTCCCGTACCACTATTCCACGACTATGTGAATATCAGAAAACAGGAAAAACATCAATTCTTCGACATCGCTGCGGCCGGACTGTCTGAAGAGAACTTCTGTCACTGGAGAGAATCATTCAGCGTGACAGAAGTTTAACCCTTCCGCAAATTGTTGCATATTTCAATTCTGTACCATCAACAAGTTTCAGAGTGCGAACCATTCAACGAAACATCATCGATATGGGCTTTAGGAGCCGAAGGCCAGTCGTGTACTCTTCATCACTACACGACACTAAGCTTTACGCCTCGCCTGCGCCCATCAACACCGACACTGAACTGTTGATGACTAGAAACATATTTCCTGGTAGAACAAACCTCGTTTCAGATTATATCGAGCGGATGGACGTGTACGGGTATGGAGAAAACCTCATGAATTAATGGACCTTACATGTCAGGAGGGGACTGTTCAAGCTGGTGGAGGCTCTGTAATGGTGTGGAGCGCGTGCAGTTGAAGTGATATGGGTCCCCTGATACGTCTAGATACGTCTGTAACAAGTGACACGTACTTAAGCATCCTGTCTGATCACCTGCATCCATTCATGTCCATTGAGCATTCCGACAGACTTGGGCAATTCCAGAAGTGTGCATTGAGATGGACTTGGGCTATTTCAACAGAACAATGCGACACCCCAAACGTCCAGAATTGCTACAGTGTGGCTCCGGCAACACTCTTCTCAGCTTAAACATTTCCATTGGCCACTAAACTCCCCAGAACTGATCATTACTGAGCGTATCTGGAATGCCTTGCAACGTACTGTTCAGAAGAGCTCTCCACCGCCTCGTAATCTTACGGATTTTTGGCTGCCCTGCAGGAGTCATGGTGTCATTTCCCTACAGCATTAATTCAGACATTAGTCCACGCCACGTCGTGTTACAATACTTCTGCGTGCTCAAGAGGGCCCTACACCACATTATGCAGGTGTTCGACTTTCTTTGGCTCTTCACTGTACAATGTCCCTTAAAGAAGTGGAGCACTCAGAAGTCATATTCGGCTGTCGTCGTAACTTCGTGCACGTAGACACCATCGGCAGGTATAACGGCACCAGTGTGCGTTAGCTCTGTTCGTATTTAACGTTGTTACCACGACTGTTGGGGCATATAAATGGCATGGAAAACGTCAGTTGTTGGGTGTTTACTGCGAAGGAGACGGAGAAGCCACATACTCGAGTGAGACAACGTTATCATCACCTGACAGAGCGTGAAATGAAACTCACTGTGGCTCTTCATTTCGCCAGCTAGTTAAATCATCCAATATCCGGTTTTGTAAGCATTCAGATGTGACAGTGCCCCGATGGTGGACTGCGCAGGAACTTCAGCGGAACAGAACTCGTCGTCAGGGTCCCTGAAGGCCGCTTCTGTCCACCACAATGGAGGATCGCCGTATTGTGCATCAAGAACAACGTATTCCTTCAAATCTGCGCCTGCTAACATAGGACGAGCACTGGACTCCCTACAACATTCTGCGTCACCCTGCACCATTGTTCGGAGATTAAGACTAAGGAATTAATGTCCCATGTGTAGGCTGCAGTTAACGCCACAAAACAAGAGGCTGCGTTTGGATTGGAACCGTGACCAGAGAGCATGGACTGCCGATGAATGGCATCCCGTTGTGTTCAGCGATGAATTGCGATTCCGTACTACCCGGGTGACCATCTTCAGCGAGCATGGCAGCGATCTGGGGAGAGGACCTACTGTTCCCAGTGGTGGAACATCGTGAAAGAAGCCATAGCGTATGACTTGAAGTCACGGCTGTTACTGATTGAGAGATCTCTGCCAGCACAATAGTTCATTGATAACTTTTGAAATCACAACTGGAACAATAGGGATATTCTTTCGCAATATAATAGGAAGTAGGCAGGCTACCCGGCGATAAATGGTTATTCTTCTGGTAACTGGTTTCAGTCAGCATCAGACTAGACGTAACTCCAGAACTAGTGCATGGGTGGTACGTGCTAAGAGGCCGACAACTGCTCTTGTCCGAGTGGTCGTGCGCTTCTAGGTGCTTCAGTCCGGAAGTGCTCAGAGCTATTTGAACCATTTTTTTCTTGTCCGATTCTGATTTCTTCCGTACTGTCTTCACGTGTTTCAATTAGGTATCATTACTCATATTCGGCAAAAACATAACGAGGAAATTACTTAATCCTTTCACACCCTCTGGTTACAATTGTGTACATTAATTTGTACTGTGTCTTAGCTGCAACAGAAGTATTTTTTCTCAATGGAAATCTGAGATACACGTTGTGAATATTCAAAGTTTTTATAATGCGAAAGTGCTGCCAACTGTTGGGCATCACTATTACACTACAGCATCAGCAACTCAATGTATTAGTGTGCAGCAGCTCATGACCAGCAGAATACACGGATGTAGCTGGTTTACGGTATTCCACTGTGTAATTCAATATTGGTATTGTTATTTTGCACCGTAATTATTGAATGATAATTTTACTATTTATTACAATAGATAATAATTCTGAAAAAGTTATTTTACTCCATACAATAAAGTCAAGAGTACAAAGTATGTTTTGAAAACGGATACATCTTTTTGTATAAATCTTGCATCGAAAAATCATTAAAAAATCACCAAGAGCAATACCATACAAATAAAAATTTTCCTCCCTCCACAAAAAAATTCAGATCTGGAAGGGTTAAAATGATGTTAACAAGCCTGACGTTCCTTAAATTTCAATTATTAACTGCTATACACAATGTCAATATTATGGCAACAACAACGTGTACATTGATCAGTCAAAACATTATGACCACCTGCTTAATAGCTAGATTGTACGTGTTTGCAACGAAATATATCACTGATTCTGCGTATTAAGGATCCGACAGTTTGTTAGTAGGTTTTTGGAGGTATGCAGGATTCATTATCTACGCAGAGGTCATGTAATTTGTGTAAATAATGGGCCCATCCACAATTTTGATGGGAAACGAAAACTGCTCCAGTAATACGAAATTCAGAACCTGCTTGAACGTTTATGGATTGAGTTAAGAAGCATGATGTGGAATTAGATGGTTTAGCTTTTGCAAACGATGTAGCCATAATGGTAAAATATTTCGAAACAGCAATACTACAGAGTAATATACCAAAAAAGTATCACAAAAACTAGCTTGCAAATATCTTTTGCAATACTGAAAGTAATATATGTTATAAGGGACAATACGCTATTTAAACACAACATTCAGAAAAGTGAATTGTGTAAATAGCTTTAAATATAAGGGCAAATTAACAGCTAACGAAATTTACGAAGCCATTTCTCTCTCTCTCTCTCTCTCTCTCTCTCTCTCTCTCTCTCTCTCTCTCACACACACACACACACACACACACACACACACACACACACACACACATTTACCACATACAAAACATTTTAATTTTAGGCTAGTACACATTCTCAATGAAGGATGACGTCCCAGAAATAAATTAATACGGTTCCAATCGCCGGGTTCGCACCATGGTTGCCAGGAGGCTTTACTGAGTTGTAGGGCACGTGCCGAAACTGGCAAACCCCTCCCATTTATTTCCAGTTAGGGTCCCCAATCTGGCCCACGATCAGCTTTTCGCTTGTCTGATATTTGTCTGAATAAAACCGTAACTCTTCATGGGTCGAATCTCGAACGGCCTGATCCACTCTTAGGAGTGGAGAACGAAAAGACTAAAAAAATTACAGGTGGTTATAATTTTTTTAAAAATTGGAAATTTGTGGTAAGGACTATGGGACCGAACTGCTGAGTTCATCGGTCCCTATGCTTACGGACTACATAATCTAAATTAAACTTACGCTACGGACAACACACACATCCATGCCCGAGGGAGGACTCGAACCTCCGATGGGGGGAGCCGCGCGAACCATGACAAGACGCCCCTAACCGCACGGCCATCCCGCGCGGCTTATAATTAAACTTTCTCTAATTAATATTTTAAAAAACGAATTACCGTACGAATACCAGATTTGGAAGCATTAATGTCCAGAGCATGATTTCAATGCGTCACGACGCGCGGGGTAGCCGTGCGGTCCGAGGCGTCTTGTAACGGTTCGCGCGCCTCTCCCCGTCGAAGGTTCGAGTCCTCCCTCGGGCGTGGGTGTTTGTGTTGTCTTTAGCGTAAGTTAGCCTAAGTTAGATTAGGTGGTGCGCAACCATAGAGACCGATGACCTCGGTAGTTTGGTCCCAAAGTCCTTACCACAAATTTCAATTTTCCTTGCGTCACAGCGCCACCGTCCTATGGCCACCAGGTGCCATGGACAGTCATCTTGATTCATAGTGTCACACACCTGACCAATCGCAGGGCATTATTGGTGAAGATCTGTTATCAATATAACAGTAATGCTGCAACTGCACCTCGAGAATATCGCCGGCTGGAAGGATTACGGAAGGGTCCTTTTCTTCACTTGCTGTCACAGCTTGATGAAAAAGTTATAATCAACCGGAGAACCGGGCGTCGCTCCAGAAAGAAGCCGACGACCGGTTGCACCAGAGGTGCCTGATGAAATCGCTGTTGCTATGGTAGACAATGCTGAGCGCAATTCCCGGTCGTCAGCCAGTGCGCGTGCTGTGTCACAACCGTTGAACATCCCATGGCCCTCTGCACTGAAGGTGCTTCGAACAGCGATTGCGTTCTGGCTTCCCCCGCCCGGGTTCCCGGGTTCGATTCCCGGCGGGGTCAGGGATTTTTTTCTGCCTCGTGATGACTGGGTGTTGTGTGATGTTAGTTAATTAGGTTTAAGTAGTTCTAAGTTCTAGGGGACAGATGACCATAGATGTTAAGTCCCATAGTGCTCAGAGCCATTTTTTTGCTTCGAACCATTGTCAAATGGTATCTATATAAGACTCACATCGCACAGCAGCTTGCACCACAAGATGCAAAACGACGTGTTGACTTCGTTCTTCACTTTCTCGAAAAATTGTAGCTGACAAGGGCTGGCCCTGGACCATTCTATGAACAGACGAAGCTTATTTTTCTCTGACGGGTGAGGTCAACACACAGAATTACCGAATGTGGGGATCTTCACCCCAAGTAACTGTGCATGAAGTTCCTCTGTGCAGTAAACGTATCACCGCGTGGTGTGGCTTCACGGCTACTTTCATCATTGGCACACTCTTTTTTGAACAGTTTGACGCTCAAGGTCCAAAGACGTGCAGCGTGACTAGCCAGCGTTACTGCGATGTGCATCGCCAGCATTCGTATCCGACTTACAGGAGAGAGACGCATTGAAGTCAACAGTTTTCATTCAAGACGTGGCCCGAAACACTTTAGGAAACGATCGAACTATCCGCCGATCGTTTCCGTTTGCTTGGCCGGAACGATCACCTGATCTCACTCCTTGTGATTTGTAGTTGTGGGGCTACCTGAAGGACAGGGTTTGCCAGAGGAACATTCACACATGTGCTGATCCGAAGCGCAGCATATCAAGAGGTAGCCAGCATACCAATGGAAATGCTTAGTTCTGCTGTGCAGAAGGCAATCTTGCGCTTTCGGACTCTTCTTGAGCTGATGGGCGCCATATTGAGACCCTTTTGTGCCTTTAATGGTAGCGGTATCTAATGGGACGATGTACCGTAGCTGCACATTAGAAGTGTTTCAATTGAATTGATTCTACATCATTTCCTTCCCCATATCGTTGACATTAATGCTACAAAATTTGGTTCTCGTACGGTAATTAGTTTCCGTGTTATGACGTGTTAAATAGGGAAAGTTTAATTATAATCACCCCGTATAGCACGTGTCCCACGCACATCGATCTTCGCTGATGTAGTTAATCCTGGATACCACAGATGCCGAAAGGTTTGCCTAAGCAGAACAGTAAAGGGAACTCCACACGAAAAGAGAGGAAACCCTGTCAAACGTAAGACCAGTGCTTCGAAAGAAACAATTTACAGCTATAACTGGTTCTATAGCTCATCGCTAGAAAACTTGCTTGCTATGAGAGGGGTGCCAGTTTCGATTCCTGGGCTCGAGAAAGGTATCTGTGTAGAGAATGATTGTTCCTGACCAAAACAATACACACAAAGGGCAAAGCATATTAATTATCTGTTTCAAGGCATATCAGCATATGACAATTAATTCATCAACAACACATAACGCACCAGTTCGTGCTTCACAATTGACAGTATTACATAAATGCCTTCATATGTTTGATTGCAATAAAGAACAATGAATGTAATGAATGTCATAAACGCTGTTCCTTCAAAGCTATGTTACAAACTGACAGCTTTTACGATTGCACGACTCATAATACAAATGTTCAATCGCATGTCCGCCTTGTTGGCTGCATTGAGGCAAGCGCCATTCGGTAGCAGCCTGGACACTCCTTGACATTCCTGCAGATACTGAAGCACAGGCATGAGGTATTCGTTCCTTTAACACATCTGGATTTTCCTGTTCCGTTTGGTAAACCCCTGGCTTTGATGTAACCCCACAGGAAAAAATCCAGGCGATCTCGCTGACCACCGAATGCAATGACTACGACTTATCCACCGTTCTGGGTACAAATTGTTGAGATATTCCCATGCCCTCTACAAGAATGCGGTGGTGCACCACTGTGCTGAAAGCAGTGCCTCTCAGCTAACTGAAGTGGGATGTCTTCTAGGAAATGCCCAAGATTCGGCTCATTCTGTATAAACTGCAAATATAGCCAACCAGTTAGTCTGGGCGCCAAATAAACTAGTCCAATGATGTTGTGTCCTAGAATGCAACACCATACATTGATATCCCAGGCGCGGCGCTTGCATGTGATTTGGTCGTAAAGAGTGAGGATTTGCTGGAGCCCTGTAATGCAGATTGCGTGTATTGACAGTGACGTCACTTTCTAAATAGCATTAATTTCCCGATAATGTCTCCCTGATGAAACACGGATTTATGAGTACTTTGTTTAGAAGACATCTGCAGAACGATAACCGATTTTGGAAATCGTTTCCGTATATCTGTTGGTGTAGATGCAACTTAAACGGATCCATTTTTTTTTTCCTCCAGAATCCATTGTACCGAAAACCTCGATATGGTTCAAATGGTTCAAATGGCTCTGAGCACTACGGAACTTAACAGCTATGGTCATCAGTCCCCTAGAACTTAGAACTAATTAAACCTAACTAACCTAAGGACAGCACACAACACCCAGTCATCACGAGGCGGAGAAAATCCCTGACCCCGCCGGGAATCGAACCCGGGAACCCGAGCGCGGGAAGCAAGAACGCTACCGCACGACCACGAGCTGCGGACAAACCTCGATATCCCCAGGCAGGCCGCTGCAGCTGTTCTTTGCCCTAATTACAATGAGTAATGGGTATTACTGGGCGAGATCTAATGACTTTCATATTATTAATAAAATGATCGTATTATTATTATTATTATTATCATAGGAACAAATAATACTGCAAAATTAATGCAATAGCACCTTAATTCTTTCGTTTATGCTACATTGTACGTATGCTTTATTTTCATTTACGGTATGTTTGCCGTGCGTGGGATGTGCTCCAAAATATTCAATAACGTTCCAGGCATCATCGGGGGTGTCACGAATTGGTCTTTCGGTGATACGTTGTACCTGGAAAGCTCCTTCAGTTCTTAAACGCGTCTCTGTACGATTAAAAATACGTGCAGAAGCTAGATGCCGCTTTGGAAAACGTGAATATTGCCATCGCGCTTTTCATTGTGGTGCGCCTCCCCATCGTTCAGCATCATATCGGTGTACAGTGCAGTTGTTATCTGTTTGACTGTAAGACCTGATTCGAACTACAAACTGGCGGACACGCGGAAGAAGGAGGAAAACGTCCGCAGACGGCGGCGCACCTCGTTGGAGGTTCAGTTGTACGTGCACTTTCCCTGTGGTCAACAGTGATGACGCAACCCTTCTTGCACTAACGTATGCGAGAAATATAAAACTACAAGGGACGGCTTGCGTGAGCCACCTGGTATATATTTCAGAGGTAAACATTGTACCAGTAATAAATTAAAAATCATGCGAATCCTCTCGTTCCGATGAAGGTGTTTCGGGAAATATTCCTTGGTTACTAGGCCTTTTCTTCAAACCAATCAAAAACAAAAGTTATTCGTTCTCCTGGAAGTCATTGATGGACACAATATATGGCTCATTTTCAGAGATTTACTTGTGGCCGGGATCACACATTAGACACATTTACAGTAAATAGGTGCTATCCACAAGATCATTCAGACATTCAGTGAGGTCCAGAAGTGCAACTGTCCCGTCCTTTCATACGAAGATTGACTGATACTTTTGGTTAAAAAAAGGAAACATAAAACGTACCTTCTCCAATGTACTTGCGAGTGAGATAAACTAATTCAGTCCGTCGAGGTTCTATTATTCTCAAGGTCTAAGAAAATAAATCGCTTTCTAGCACAGCAAATAATGTCCTCATTCATCATCGATTTGTTTCCTCTTGTGAAACACTAACAAGATTCATAACACGTGAAATCTGTAGACAAGGAAAGGAGAGGGACTAACTCCGCATCCTGACCTATCGCGTTTTGTCTTTCAAATGGCTCTAAGTACTATTGGACTTAGCATCAGTACCCTAGACTTAGAACTGCTCAATCCTAACTAACCTAAGGACATCACACACATCCATGCCCAAGGCAGGATTCGAACCTGCGACCGTAGCAGCAGCTTGGTTCCAAACTGAAGCGCCTAGAACCGCTCGGCCACAACGGCCGGCGCGTTTTGCCTTTCATTGGCCAATATGGTACTTCGTTTGCAACACGCCACTGCGCTAAGGCTTAGAATAAAAAGCGCTCTTGATCTGAATCGAGTGGGCCCATTCCAACTACAAGTTGCCTCCCCCCTCCCTTTACGTCTCAGATGTATTTTGAATGAACTTTGCGCAAAGAAAACGAAAGGAGAAATGATGGCCCTAGTAAGTGAATAGAGGATGTGGTTCTTGCTCAGTTTTCGTAGTACAATGTTATGTCAAGGGGCTCGTCTGATGTGGAAGAGCGGTAACTGTGATTGTAGTTTATTACAAAGCATTCTATACGGAGCACAAAAAAGACAATGCTTCTCTAAGCTCGCTGAGCAAAATTCCACCAAAAATTATTAGGTACCCAACCAGACCGATTGTTCGAAAGGCCGCCAGTGGGAAAGCATGTATCAAACCTTTCCCTCTCCATTCAGAAAAAAAAATTGTTACACCAGCCAGTGGCTTAATCTTTTGGTTTACACCACTTCGCTGTGAGACTCGTCCCTGGGAAACTGTGTCAGCTAGAACCAATCTATAATCGCCAGAATTACCGGCCCTCCAGAAGAGGACGCTAGCTCCCCCACTAGGGCTAATGATAAGAGCGACTTCCAACCACAAAGGCAAAACTTACCGCATTCAGCCTTCCAGTCCATGAGCTCTAAGCGTCGGATCCCAGGTGGCGAAGGCGGAAAAATAGGGGCAGTCTAATATGCGACAGTGATCTACAGTCGCTCATAGGATCTTATCTACGGACCTAACTGCGGCATAGAAAGTTCAAGAACTTACGCTAAGCGTCGGGTCCTGTGAGATGGAGGTGGAAAAACAGCAGCTTACCTAAAGTAAAACAGGGATTTACAGTCGCTCACACGATCTTATCTACGGGCCAGATTGGGGCCTAGAAATTCCAGAAAACATACGCCTGACTCATTGGCCTAGCGCCAGCTGTGATACTGTCAAATTCCCAGCCCGGCCCAGTGTACAGGGGCTGCATCTTACACCATCCGAAAGGCTATCAGCAAGCAGCAGAACGGCCAGAAGTTGTAGGGTAAGTCAGAGCCCAGTGCCATCCCCTTATACCAAGGCCGGCCATTCGTTACACTTTATAGATTGACTGACAAAGGGGTAGAGCTGCCGAATCACCCATTGAAATGGACACTGGTCATGTATTCCGCGCAACCCCACACTCTAAGAAACGCTTTGCAGCCCGTGCCCTGCTGAATGTTGCGCCAAGACTCAGGAAAACCACTAGCCATCCCCAGGTGCAAATCAGCGAGTGGTTAATGGAAAACACTGTGTTGCAGGGGAATAATAACCTCCACCATCATCATGCAACATAGATTTCCACATAAATATCCAGTCTGAGCTAGTACAAACGACAAAAGTATCTCTTTACTTCTCGATTGAGTAACCAGTACTCCTCAATACTCCTTGGCTTGAGCCAAGTTTCACATTGCCCTCATACATGAATAATATTTTTTGTAAAATCTTGAATTTTTATGCTTAGATTGATTGCGCAAACGCTCCAAAACATTACATGGTGTAGCGTCACCGCTATTTTTGCCACTTCTGAATAAAATGGCAATGCTATAGTGTGCTATATCTCGCGCGTTCCAACTCAACAAGAGTAACGTTCCTGAAGTTAAAATCTTCTGGGTTATTAGGCCACGTCGTGTTTCTTCTAAAATAGACGTTTCGACCCCTCTGCTGGGATCTTCCTCAGGATTTTTGGTTCCAGCAGCAGTGGATACCAAAAGATCATGAGGAAGATCCCAGCAGAGGGGTCGAAACGTCGAACATTTTAGAAGAAACATGACGCGGCCTAATAACCCTGAAGATTTTAACTTCAGTGACAACGGCCACGAAAGCCTGCAGACTTACATAAGAGGATATTAGCTAAACAATAAACTTCTTTTTACGAGCTTAATGCAAAACTCTCCCAGAAATCGATCAGGCGTTCGCTTAGAAAATAACAAATTAATACGAAGAGACGTAAAGACTACTCCAATGAAGCTTCCCACTGGAAGAAAGGAGAGTGTACTCAGCACCAGCTGGCCGATACTTCTCAGAAGCGACGTTGGACAAGTCCAAAATGTCGTTGCGATGTCTCCATCCTCGCTCTGACTGAAGGGCTAGTACTAACTGACACATGAGTTGGCTCAGAGCGTCAGCTGAGAACTGTCGATGAGCGGAGATGTGCTGCTATAAATAGCTGCTGATCTGGAGGTGTACTTCTGGATCTAATTCCGCACATGTGACTCGGTAGAGGGAAGTAGATCCCTGCCGAGGAGGACCTGTGATTGCACTAGCCACGCCGTCTATTGGTCGCGATGTGACATTCTCCAGCGGCCGGAGTCCTTAGAGCAACGCCTTGGGGGTATGCATGTACCCGACGCTTTTTCGTCTGCAGGTCTGCCGATCTGTCAGGCGTACTGTTGATAGATGACACATGGCTTTTGCAAGATACCTTGGGAGCGGGTCACACGAGAACTAGCCAAATATAATTACGTCAAGACTACATCTGCATCTCCATCTACATCTACATGGTTACTCTGCAGTTCACACTTAAGTGCCTGGCAGAGGGTGCATCGCACCATTTTCATACTACTTCTCCATCAGTCCACTCTCGAATGGCGCGTGATAAAAAGGAACACCTACATTTTTCCGTTCGAGCTCGGATTTCTCTTATTTTATTATGATGATCATTTCTCCCTACGTAGGTGGGTGTCAACAAAATATTTTCGCATTCGGAAGAGAAAGTTGGTGACTGAAATTTCGTAAATAGATCTCGCCGCTAAGAATACCGCCTTTGTTTCAGTGACTGCCACCCCAACTGGCGTATCATATCAGTGACACTCTCTCCCCTATTGCGCGATAACACGAAACGAGCTGTCCCCCTTTTCACTTTTTCGATGTTTTCCGTCAATCCTACCTGGTGAGGACCCCACACCGCGCAGCAATATCCCAGCAGAGGACGGACAAGTGTAACGTAGGCTGTCTCTTTAGTGAGTTTGTCGCATATTCTAAGTGTTCTGCCAACAAAGCGCAGTCTTTGTTTCACCTTCCCCACAATACTAGCTATGCGGTCTTTCCAATTTAAGTTGCTCGTAATTGTAATTCCTAGGTTTTTAGTCCAATTGACAGTCGTTAGATTTGTGCGGTTTATCGTATACCCAACATTTATCGGATTTCTTTTAGTACCCATGTGGATGACCTCTCACTTTTCTTTGTTTAGTGCCAATTGCCACTTTTCGCATCATACAGAAATTCTCTCTAGATCATTTTGTACATGGAATTGATCGTCTGATGATTTTATTAGACTGTAAATTACAGCCTCATCTGCAAACAATTTAAAGGGGCTGCTCAGATTATCACCTAGATCATTTATGTAAATCTGGAACAGCAGAGGGTCTATGACAGTACCTTTTCTAGCGCCAGATATCACTTCTGTTCTGCTCGATGATTTACCGTCTATCACTACGAACTATGACCTCTCTGAGAGGAAATCACGAATCCAATCACACACCTGACACGATACTCCGTATGCACGCAATTTGGTTAAGAGTCGCTTGAGAGGAACGGTATCAAAAGCCTTCTGGAAATTTAAGAATATGGAATGGATCTGAGATCCCTTGTCGACAGCACTCCTTACTTCATGGGAATAAAGAGCTAGCTGCGTTGCACAAGAACGATATTTTCTGAATCCGTGTTGGTCATGTATCAATAAGTTATTTGCTTCAAGGTGATTCATAATGTTCGAGTACAGTATATGCTCCAAAATTCTACTGCAAATTGAAGTGAGTGATATGGTTCTGTAATTCAGTGGGTTACTCCTGTTTCCTTTCTTGAAAATTGGTGTGACCTGTTTTACTTTCCAGTCCTTAGGAAAGGACCTTTTGTCAAGTGAGCGGTTGTATAGGATTGCTAAGAAAGGCGCTATTGTGCCTGCGTACTCTGAAAGGAACCTGATTGGTATACCATCTGATGCAAAATGAATGGCGCTATGACACGGGGCAGTCACCACACCCCAGCTCAGACGGGGGACCAGCATCTTAATAATAGCAACACAACAGAAAGGCGTAGCTGCTGCGACGCAGTAATCCTAGTTCCTTACGCCAGTGCTGTTGGGTCTGTTGAGGCTACGTGACGAGAATGAATGCCTTGGCAATACTACACTACTAGCCATTAAAACTGCTACACCAAGAAGAAATCCAGATGATAAACGGGTATTCATTGGACAAATATATTATACTAGAATTGACATGTGATTACATCTTGACGCAATTTGGGTGCATAGATCATGAGAAATCAGTACCCAGAACAACCGCCTCTGGCCGTAATAACGGCCTTGACATGCCAGGGCATTTAGTCAAACAGAGCTTGGATGGCATGTACAGGTACAGCTGCCCATGCAGCTTCAGCACGATATCACAGTTCATCAAGAGTAGTGACTGGCGTATTGTGACGAGCCAGTTGCTCGGTCACCATTGACCAGACGTTTTCAATTGGTGACAGATCTGGAGAATGTGCTGGCCAAGTCAGCAGTCGAACATTTTCTGTATCCAGAAAGGCCCGTACAGGACCTGCAACTTGCGGTCGTGCATTATCCTGCTGAAATGTAGGGTTTCGCAGGGATCGAATGAAGGGTAGAGCCACGAGTCGTAACGAATCTGAAATGTAACGTCCACTGTTCAAAGTGCCGTCAATGCGAACAAGAGGTGACCGAGACGTGTAACCAATGGCACCCCATACGATCACGCCGGGTGATACGCCAGTATGGCGAGGACGAATACACGCTTCCAATGTGCGTTCATCGCGATGTCGCCAAACACGGATGTGACCATCATGATGCTGTAAACAGAACCTGGATTCGTCCGAAAAAATGATTTTTTGCCATTCGTGCACTATCGCAGGCGCTCCTATCTGTGCTGCAGCGTCAAGGGTAACCGCAGCCATGGGTTCCGTGTTGATAGTCCATGCTGCTGCGAACGTCGTCGAACTGTTGGTGCACATGGTTGTTGTCTTGCAAACGTCCCCATCTGTTGACTCGGGGATCGAGACGTGGCTACACGATGCGTTACAGCTATGCGGATAAGATGCCTGTCATCTCGAGTGCTAATGATACTAGGCCGTTGGGATCCAGCACGGTGTATATCACAGCATCTTCTTCCTGTCGGTTAAATTTCGCATCTGTAGCACGCCACCGTCGTGGTGTAGCAACTTTACTGGCCAGTAGTGTAGTACGAACCAAGCCAGAATAAGTCCACCCCTCATTTTTAGATAGATGTACACCGCTTGTAGCCACAAGTTGTGAAGAGACGTCTACACTGGTATACGAGTCGACATAGTTCTGCAGACTACGATCACTAGAGTTGGCCTTCACGAACTGCAGCCCTACTGCTGTGTGATTTGCAGCCTGTGGGCCACCTGTGTCCTACTTACAGTCCCTGCCAGACTCCAGCCCTGTGGTTGGGCAGCTACTCAAGCCCAGAGTCGTGGAGCTGCTCACTCACCTTCGCCTGTGGGTTGTCCACCTCTGCTTTCAAGAGCGGGCATTACTGCTGACTGCTGAGAATTCTCTACCTCTGCAGGGTTTTCGGCTGGATTCCTTGCCGTCCTATGCGACCTGGCCTGATCTGAAAAGCTGCGTCCAGACGGCACAAGCGCAGCCTCGTGCACCTTACGTCAGCCTTCCCGCTGGGTGAAGGGTTCCTCTGCAGGCCACTGCTTGAATCAGCCCTTCAAATTCGTAGTCTTCATCAAAATCTTGTTCACTAATAAAATGTCCGTTATAAACGGTTTCCATAAACAACCATCGGTCAATATCATGACGACAATCCACCGCCTCACCGTCGGTCCGCCACTATAGAGATCACCCACCCCAGACCTCTACAGCCCTTTCACCTAGTGCTCAGTCATTATGATACACGCTGCTATGCCTGTACTAGGAACAACCGAGGATTCTCTTCCCATCACTAAAACTATTTTTACTCACTTCCGCCATGCTGGATGGCAGTAAGCAGCAACTTACTATGGTTCACCTTCAAAGTTATTTTTATTTAAATGGAAATACCAACCTGTCGAACAGTGTATGCCGTGTTAAATTAACATTTACAATACATACGGTCATTCACAGCGCAAGTAAGTTTGACAAGATGATAACATACCGCGTAAGTCCCACCATAACACCGTAATGTTTCTAAGCTGGTCTCATTGCTTGTATGAGAGGCTAAGAGCAAGCTACTATTTGCATAGGACAGGCCAGTGCTGCATGCAGTAAAAAAATGTAAGTGGACTTTGAATGTCGTTAGGTAAACAGAGGAATGGGGCGCTGGAAGGATGGCATCATGGGGAGTTTGTTTGTGCAATTTTATAAGATTACAAAATAGCAGTCACCTGTGACCATAATAATATCCATTTTAATTTGACGTTAAAGCACATTCACAACATAGAATATGGATGTGCAAAAAGAAATTGTGTGAACACATAAGCGTCACAGCTCGTAGTGCCCTCCGTGGCCAGTCAATACAATTTTAAAATGATTGTAGCACACATAATGGTAAACTATTCGGATTTTCTTAAGCAAAAAATTAAAATACTCAAGCCACAATATAGACGGTAGCATGCAAACAAATGCAATGATCGTATGGCATTGTTGGCCGGGAGGCTCCATGCGGGGGAATTCGGCCGCCGTATTACAACTCCTTTTCAGTTGACGCCACTTCGGCTACTTGCGAGTCAATAATGATGAGGGACACACAACATCTAGTCCTCTCGAGGTAGAGAAAAATCCCTGACGCCGCCGGGAATAGAACCCGAGACCCCGTGTGCAGGAAGCGAGAACGCTACCACAAAACTATGAGCGGCGGACATGTAAACACATAAATGATGGCGTGATAATGGACTAAAACCCGACACTGGTCGCCATTTAAAAAAAAGACAAACTTCTGAGCAATTCTGACAGTGTTTTTTAATTTCACTGGAACTATTTTACACGTTTTTCAGTGCACTGTCGTCTTCATAATCTCTCACGTTTCACTGTTGTTCTATCTCATGAGTGTATGACACGTCCAGTTTCATCTATAAAGTACTTTCGCTTTATCCAGCTATTTTTGTAACTACAGTTTTAAAATGCCCCGCCGGACATTTTCCGCCTGGACTCAACCTCCACTGCACAGATTGCATGCTGCGCTCTTCATATGGAGATAATTGCATACGTTCATTTGAGATTCCTGTAATACAATGACAAATCTGAGAGATACCATCCTCTATTATGCTGACACAAATTTTATCAAACATTTCTTCAGAACAAACAACCAACATCCATAATGCGCAAAATCGGCAGTGCTTTTACGACTGCCTTTAAATTCATTTAAACATTAATGAACGGTTTCGGAAGCTGGTGCAGTGGTCCAATAAACTTCATTCAAAAGTATATAAGTGCACCAAACTCGACTTTTTGGCCTTGAGCGCAACGACTCGATTGCTGCAGCTCTCTGTGCTAGTCAGTTCTGTACGGTTCTCTCCATCTTGACATAAAACTACACACTACATCTATTTGAATTTGCTTTCTGTAAGAAAGCCTTTGCCTCTCTCTCTGCAGTTTTTATCCCCACACGCTTTACTGTATTGCCAAATTACCTATTCCTTAATGCCTATCCAGTCTTTTAGCTATGTGGCTCTATATAGGTCTTTTCTCCTCTGTTCGACTCAGCACGTCTTTAGCATTTATCCGATTCAGAGAACTAAGCTTCAGCGTTCTGGCCTCGGCAACCAGAGACAGTGGTCACGTGTGTGTGAGCTGCGTTTGCGTGAATGTGTGTGTGTGTGTGTGTGTGTGTGTGTCTTTTGTCTATTTCAGAAGACCTTCTGGCCGTATATTTACTTATTTAGTTGTTTTGTTTGGCCCGCCTGCGACTCAGCATGTCCTCTATATGGTGAGTAGCAGTCTGTTCTTTTCATAATATTGTCATTAATTTCAGCATTCTTCTATAACCCCAAATGTCAATAGTGTACATTATTTTTCTGTCAACATATCGTACGGATTTCACATCCACATAAGGGTACACTCCATACTAATACTTCCAGGAAAAACTTCCTAACACTTTAGCTCTTGTATGATGTTAACATGTTCTTATTAAACATTTATCCCTAGTCCCAGTCTACATCTCTTTATCCTCTTCACTTCTTCCGTTGTCAAGTATTGTGTTGCCCATACAGCAAAACTCAGCAACTGGAAGCAGTTAATTTCATAAATTATCTGGGAGTAGGAATTTGGAGTGATTTAAAATTGAATGACCATATAAAATCAATCGTTGGTAAAGCAGATGACAGACTGAGATTCATTGCAAGAATCCTAAAGGAAATGTAGTTCGAAAACAAAGGAAATCGTTACAGTACACGTGTTCGCCCACTGCTTGAATACTGCTCACCCATGTGGGATCCGTACCAGATAGGGATGACAGAAGAGATAGAGAAGATCCAACGGAGAACAGCGCGCTTCGTTACAGGATCATTTAGTAATCGCGAAAGCGTTACAGAGATGATAGAGAAACTCCATTGGAAGACTCTGCAAGCGAGACGCTCAGTAGCTCGGTACGGGCTTTTGTTGAAGTTTGGAGAACATACCTTCACCGAGGAGCCAAGCAGTATATTGCTCCCTCCTACGTATATCTCGCGAAGAGACCATGAGGATAAAATAAGAGAGATTAGAGCCCACACCGAGGCATACCGACAATCTTTCTTTCCACGAACAATACGAGACTGGAATAAAAGGGAGAACCGATAGAGGTACCAAGGTACCCTCCGTCACTCACCGTCAGGTGACTTGCGGACTGTAGATGTAGATGTAGATATTCCTTTCATCGTTTCATTCCCCTAACAACTTCCTACTGTATTAGTTAACTACAGTCAGTTATCTTACCCTTGTTTTACTAATATGGATGTTCATCTTATAACCTCTTTTCAGTATACTACCTACTCCCTTATACTAAATTGCCTAGTCATTTGCTGTCACTAACAGAATTACAATGTTATCGGCAAAACTTATAGTATTTATTTTTCTTCATTGTCCAAATTATTCTCAGTTTCCTGATGATTATCATTAAAATAAAAAATTCTAGTGGATATTTGTCGAGCATAGTTCGAAGTGGTTTGTTATCCAACTAAGTGGAAAGATCTTCTTGCTTCGAGCATAAAGGTCCAATTTGTCTTAAATATATCAGTCTACTGAGACGAACGTGAATAGATATTAGTATCGTACTTTTCTCCTTAAAAATAAAAGTGGTTTGTTACTGTTCGATGATCGTCTGTATCAATGCTACGAAATATACTAGTTATTCGAAACATCTGACACTAATGACTTGATATAGCTATCAATAAACGGCTGTGGGTAGCATTCGTCTACGAGTTCAGACTAAATCGCTGTGTGAAAGTCGCTTGCAAACTTTTCTTGTTGTTTAATAGAAGCTTTTCAGAATGGTCAATCCATCAAAAAATGCTTTCGCCATTGACAACAATATTCCTGTTTTAAATCACACAACCATTCACAGCCGCTACGCGTGTGCGTATACTAATTACGAAATGACGGATAAAATGAAACTGTGTCCGCAGCCGGAGAGCCATTGAATTAAACATCAGTGAAACATTCAGCTTTCCCATGTTTATTCATTGTTCGGAAGCATGACTGGGTGTCACTTGCAACCGGTGATAGTAGCTGAAGATACGGTAACAGCAGCTGATCTGCATAACAAACTGATTCGTTTCCGAGCACTTTTTACCCAATCGCAAAACCAGGACACGGTACACATTTGCTGTGCGAGGCTACTTTCTGTCAAAAATACGCACCAGTGGTTTCCGAATGCAAACGTGCACAGTTTATCTCGTTAGAGAAATAATAGGCAGTAAGGGGACAAAAAAGTAGCACTTGTGTACACCAATACGAAGAACACTACCTGCCCAAGCATTGATTCTTTCAAACATTATTAAAGGAATATTTATAGACCCTAAAACCGTTTTTGATGTTACTGAGCAAGAGTCACACAATAATTTTTAAATGAACACACCGCCCTTTGATTGTATTGTTGTTTATTTAATTACGACCCAGGTTTCGGCCTTTTGTGCTATTTTCAAGTGATTGAGGTTATGTCATTAACATAAATCGCATTGAGCTTGAGATCATGCAATTTATGTTACTGACATAAACTCAATCACTTGGAAATGGCATAAAAGGCCGAAATCTCGGTCGTAATTAAATAAAGAACAATACATTCAAATGGCATTGTGTTCATTTAAAAATTTATAGATTCTATTGTGTAACACGTTACTGCAAGTGTATGTTGTTCAGAACTACGGTGCAGTGTCCCTTCGGACGTGCATGCATGTATTTATCCGTGCACACCGGGCAAGCGACTTTCACGTAAATTGTCTCCCCTGTACGGGAATGTACACTGCTGGCCACCGTAAATGCAACACCAAGAAAGACAATAGGTAGCACAACAAAATTTATTTTGTAGATAACATGTTGACCAAGTATCAAATGATTACGTTTACAGACGTCTGTGACATGTGGTTCCTGCCAGAATCAGTAGCCAGAGTAGCCGCCATTGTTGGAGATCACCGCTGCCACACGTCTCTGCATTGAGTCAAAGAGACGTTGGATGTGTTCCTGGGGTACAGCAGCCCATGCAGCTTCCACACGTTGCCAAAGATCATCTGGTGTGGCGGCTGGGGATGTAATCTGGGTCACTCGTTGAGCAACCATGGACCACATGTTTTCTATCGGCGAAAGATCCAGAGAGCGAGCCGGGCAGGGAAGCAATTCAATCTGGTTATTGACGAAGAACCTTTGGACAACGCGTGCCACGTGCGGTCGCGCATTATCCTGTTGAAATATGGCTGTGGCCGAGCCCTGAAGGTAAGGAAGGACAACTGGCTCCAGCACCTCGGATATGTAGCGCCGGCTATTTAAAGTACCGGCAATGCGTACTAGAGGCGTGCGACAGTAATATCCAATACCGCCCCATACCATAATACCCGGTGCAAGACCAGTGTGGCGGTGCATAATGCAGCTGTCCAGCATCCTCTCTCCACGGTGTCTCCACACTCGAATCCGACCATCGTGATGCTGCAGACAGAAGCGTGCCTCGTCAGTAAAGACAACGTCATTCCATTCTGCCGTCCACATCCGTCTGTCATCACAATTGGCGACGGAGACGTCTGTGGTTCTGCGTCAATGGTAGACGAAGCAATGGACGTCTTGCGGACAGAATACTCTGCTGTAAACGGCGTCGAATGGTACGCGCAGACACTGGATGATGCATTACAGACGCGATGTGCTGTGCTATGGTTCGGGATGTCACTGAGCGAACCATCACTGCCATGCGCACAATTTGCCTATCAGCACGTGCAGTGGTGCACTGAGGTGAATGCGATCGACCACGTCGGTCCGTCGTACCCTCCTGCATCCAACGGTCACATATCCGCATTACAGTTGTTTGGTTTCGTGCAACACGACTAGCGATTTCTCTGTATGATAATCCACAATCTCGGTAAGCCACTATCCTTCCTCTGTCGAACTCGGATACTTGATCAAACGATGTTCGCTGTTGTCTACGAGGCATAACTGATCGTCTTGTGAAACAACCACAAGGTAAACACACGTGCCGAACGTACACTCGTCGAAATCGCCAAGCCTTAAATGGCGCTATGAGGTGGCGCCACAGGCGCGCGTGATGTGCGTCTCCGCTGAAATTCTAATCAGTTGCATATCTCATCGCTGCAAACCCATGGTGTAAATTTCACTTGATTCGGATGCTTCCTTCAGGGTGTTGCATTTACGGTGGCCAGCAGTGTATGTATTGGATGTACGAGAGTAGGCTGAAGACACACGGTTCACGACATATGGAAGCTTGGATCTGGCCGTGGAGCGCGCTTGGATAGTGTAATGATAAGGCAACAGCTCGTGATAAGCTGCAAATCTGGGTTCGAGTCATGGTACGGCACAAATTTTTGTTATCCTGTTATACACCTGTTGGCTGTCCACCTTCGCAACTGCAAAATGATTTTATGTATTACGTAAGAGTTGGCGAAATAAATGCTGTGGAGGAAAAGAAAAGATGAAAATTGCTGTAAAATACGGGCAAACAGTGAAACTAGAGGTACCGTACTCGGAACACGACAGTACCGCAGTTTGTAGTGTAATGGCTACTTTTGAGCATACAGTCTTGAAATACTAAATTGAAAATGGTTGCTGTAGTATACAGGGACCGCTCTTGCTATCCCTGTGTAGAAAGGGAGGCAGGTGGGATTATGTCGTCAGCAGGCAGCAATAGAAGAATGGGTCGGTTAGGAGAGCTCAGTGACATCGAACGCGAAGTAGTCATTGGATTCCAATGATAGGCCACAGCAATCAGTGGTCCTTTTCTGTCAGGTTTTATTAGGCATATCTAGATGTCGGCTAGCGCCTAGCCATTGTCAGTGCACTATTTCACGGCATCAGTGCACGTCCTAGTACTTCAGTCTCCTGTTGCTCGGGATTCTGTCACAGCGGTGCAAGACTACTGCATCTACCGTAATCCCGAACAGGCGATTGACGCACTAGGACATGCACAGACACCACGAAACAGTGCACTGATAATGGCTAGGCACTGGCCGAAATATACACTCCTGGAAATGGAAAAAAGAACACATTGACACCGGTGGGTCAGACCCACCATACTTGCTCCGGACACTGCGAGAGGGCTGTACAAGCAATGATCACACGCACGGCACAGCGGACACACCAGGAACCGCGGTGTTGGCCGTCGAATGGCGCTAGCTGCGCAGCATTTGTGCACCGCCGCCGTCAGTGTCAGCCAGTTTGCCGTGGCATACGGAGCTCCATCGCAGTCTTTAACACTGGTAGCATGCCGCGACAGCGTGGACGTGAACCGTATGTGCAGTTGACGGACTTTGAGCGAGGGCGTATAGTGGGCATGCGGGAGGCCGCGTGGACGTACCGCCGAATTGCTCAACACGTGGGGCGTGAGGTCTCCACAGTACATCGATGTTGTCGCCAGTGGTCGGCGGAAGGTGCACGTGCCCGTCGACCTGGGACCGGACCGCAGCGACGCACGGATGCACGCCAAGACCGTAGGATCCTACGCAGTGCCGTAGGGGACCGCACCGCCACTTCCCAGCAAATTAGGGACACTGTTGCTCCTGGGGTATCGGCGAGGACCATTCGCAACCGTCTCCATGAAGCTGGGCTACGGTCCCGCACACCGTTAGGCCGTCTTCCGCTCACGCCCCAACATCGTGCAGCCCGCCTCCAGTGGTGTCGCGACAGGCGTGAATGGAGGGACGAATGGAGACGTGTCGTCTTCAGCGATGAGAGTCGCTTCTGCCTTGGTGCCAATGATGGTCGTATGCGTGTTTGGCGCCGTGCAGGTGAGCGCCACAATCAGGACTGCATACGACCGAGGCATACAGGGCCAACACCCGGCATCATGGTGTGGGGAGCGATCTCCTACACTGGCCGTACACCACTGGTGATCGTCGAGGGGACACTGAATAGTGCACGGTACATCCAAACCGTCATCGAACCCATCGTTCTACCATTCCTAGACCGGCAAGGGAACTTGCTGTTCCAACAGGACAATGCACGTCCGCATGTATCCCGTGCCACCCAACGTGCTCTAGAAGGTGTAAGTCAACAACCCTGGCCAGCAAGATCTCCGGATCTGTCCCCCATTGAGCATGTTTGGGACTGGATGAAGCGTCGTCTCACGCGGTCTGCACGTCCAGCACGAACGCTGGTCCAACTGAGGCACCAGGTGGAAATGGCATGGCAAGCCGTTCCACAGGACTACATCCAGCATCTCTACGATCGTCTCCATGGGAGAATAGCAGCCTGCATTGCTGCGAAAGGTGGATATACACTGTACTAGTGCCGACATTGTGCATGCTCTGTTGCCTGTGTCTATGTGCCTGTGGTTCTGTCAGTGTGATCATGTGATGTATCTGACCCCAGAAATGTGTCAATAAAGTTTCCCCTTCCTGGGACAATGAATTCACGGTGTTCTTATTTCAATTTCCAGGAGTGTAGATATGGGTAATAAAACCTGAAACAAACGGACGACTGATTGCTGTGGTCCGTCATTTGAAAGTCATATCACAGTCGTCGAGTGCACCCACATTCCAAATGGAAGGTAACTTAATGTAGTCATTGGATGTCACCTGACTAAGATCAAGGTCTTTTCAACCCCTCTACAACTGTTCACGATATGACTGTAAAGTGGAAACGCGAAGGAACAACCGCAGCTGAACCAAGACCAACCAGACCCCGTGCACCGTCGACGAACCGTGATAACAGTAGTGCAGGGGGTCGTTGTAAAATATCACATGAAATCAGCAGAAGTCACTCGTCTGTTCCAGAACGGTACCAGAAGTCGTTTAACAACTGAAAATGTTATATTCTCTTTTCTCTGTGAGTTACTGGATGGGCTAAACAAAAGGTTTCGAACGCTTGGGGTATTTTTTGATTTAACCAAGGCATTTGATTGTGTTGATCACAAAATATTGCTCCAGAAGTTGGACCATTACGGAATACGTGGAGTAGCTCACAGCTGGTTCACCTCTTACTTTAAGAACAGCAGCAAAAGGTCATTATTCACAATGTTTATAACGGCTGTGATGTGGCGTCTGAGTGGGGTACTGTCAAGTGGGGGGGTGCCCCAGGGATCAGTGTTGGGGCCACTCCTGTGCCTTATTTATATAAATGATATGCACTTTAGTATTAAATATTTCTGTTTGCTGATGACACTAGCTTGGTAGTAAAGGATGTTGTATGGAACAATGACTCGGTTTCAAATAGTGCAGTACATGACCTAAGTTCTTGGCTTGTAGAAAATAAACAAACGCTAAATCACTGTAAGACTCAGTTTTTACAGTTTCTAACAAACAATTCACAGAGCGGGCATGTGATTAGTGAAACTGAACAGTTCAAATTTCTAGGTGTTCAGATAGATAGTAAGCTGTCGTGGAATGCCCACGTTCAGGATCTAACGGTATCAGAAGTGAGTGATCGTTCGACACGAAAATTAGTCTACTTTGCATATTTTCATTCGCTTATGTCGTATGGTATTATGTTTTGGTGTAGCTCTTCCCATTGTAAAAAGATATTTTCGGCTCAAAAACGGGCGGTTCGGGCAATAAGTGGTGTGAGTTGACGAACCTCTTGTCGACCTATGTTCACGAGTCTGGGTAATTTAACACTGACCTCTCAATATGTATATTCCTTATTGTCGTTTCTTATTACCAATATTAGTTTATTCCAAAGAATAAGCAGCTTTTACTCGGTTAATACTCTGCAGAAATCAAACCTGCATTTGTATCGAACTTCCTTAAATCTTGCGTAAAAAGGTGTGCAATCTACTGCTGCATCCATTTTCAATAAGCTGCCACTCGAATTCAAAAATCTTAGCAGTAATCCACGCGCTTTCAAATCTAAACTGAAGAGTTTCATCATTGGGTCACTCCTTCTATTCTGTCGAGGAGTTCCTTGAAAAATTAAGCTAATTCTTATTGTATTTCTGATAGCGTTTACTTAAACTTATGGACTGACTTTTTTCTGGTTCATGAACATTTATTTTTATCTGTTGTTACTTGTATGTTCTAATTTCATGTACTGACATGTTCCATGACCTTGTAGATTTGCTCCCCAATTTGGTCCTACGGAACTTGACGTGTAAATAAAAAAAAAATAGTCCAGCTAGCACAATGATGGTGGATAGGAAGGAATGTGCGATGATGGCAAATCATCTATGCTAGTTTCGATTTCATCATCGACGTTTAAACATTGATGGCCAGTAATAATCGAACCAAGAAACATCAATGTGTTTTAACATCTATGCATTTACAGCATGCCGAATGATGAATTTACAGAATGATGTAAAGGCAACTTACAAACATAGTTAATTTAATAAACATTAATCGGTACGGATACATTAACATTAAGTACCTCAGAAGTTTTCGTACGCAGATTCTGAAAATAACATTTTCTGGAGGTTTTCCGCCGAGTCTATTACGTTGTTCCCAGAGAGCATATCATTCTTTTGATACCAGAGTCTTGGAAGCTAACAATGTGGCTATGCAGTTCAATTATTTATTGAAATATTTAGCAACCAGCTGTATAAAAGAAATTTTACTTCCTTAACTGGTTTCAGGCACCTATTGCGCTTCTTCAGTGGGTTATAACTATCGCATTATTTATGAGTGTCAAAAATAAGATGTATACAGCATATTTTTGTGGTCATATGTTTCACAGTCTGCCACATGACCACAGCAGTATGCTGCATGTACCTCATATTTGACAGTCGAAAATAATGCGATAGTCACAACATTCTGAAGAAGGATACTAGGTGCCCGAAACCGCTTAAGGAAATAGAATTCTTTCGTGAAGCTGGTTGCTAATTATTTCAGTAAATACAAATACAGCTGCCGTAGACGGTTAAAATATTAAATTGTTCAAACACTTTTTAGCTTTGGATAAGTAGTGCCGATTATCATGTTTTGAGATCCAGGAGATGTTCTGGGTAAAAACTGAACTGTGGTGGTAGGTCCGCTTCTGCTCCGGTTTTCAAATTATTCTTTACTTGCGCTAGTTTGTTATCAAATTTGGTTTCTCTTTTTCCTGGAATGTATCTACCTGTTGCCCCCCTCATTAAACTAGTTCCTATAGCTGTACGCAAATCCATAGATGTTTCGATTGTCACCGAACATTTGAAAGCATTTTGCAGAAGTATCTTCTTAAATCTGGAAACGTTAATAAATGGCTAATATGTTAGCATTTTCAATTGCTGGTAGCTTCGATTTTTGATTCTGCAACGACGTTATTCTTCATATCCTCTCCAGTAGTCTGTATTGATTGCAAGACATATATTTTGATATTCGCCTTACGAGTTACTGGCATTACTTTACTATTTACAGTGTACATTACTACACAAATTTTATTAGTAACCACTTCTACAGGCAGCAAGAATGTCACAACCATCTGCTAAATCTACAATAGCTACATCTTTATCTACATGGATACTCTGCAAATTACAGTTAAGTACGGGCAGAGGGTTCATCGAATCACCTTCACAATTCTCTATTATTCCATTCTTGTATAGTGTGCGGAAAGAATGAACACCTATATCTTTCCGTAAGAGCTCTGATTTCCCTTATTTTATCGTGGTGATCGTTCCTCCCTATGTAGGTCGGTGTCAACAAAGTATTTTCGCATACAGAGGAGAAACTTGGTGATTGGAATTTCGTGAGAAGATTCTGTCGCAACGAAAAACGCCTTTCCTTTAACGATTTCCAGCCCAAATCCAGTATCATTTCTGTGACACTCTCTAACATATATCGCGATAATACAAAACATGCTGTCTTTCTGTGGTCTTTTTCGATGTACTCCGTCAGTCCTATCTGGTAAGGATCCCACACTGCGCAGCAGTATTCTAAAAGAGGACGGACAAGCTCCTTAGTAGGTCTGTTACATTTTCTAAGTGTCATGCTAATAAAACGCAGTGTTTGGTTAGCCTTCCCCACAACATTTTCTAAGTGTTCTTTCCGATTTAAGTTGTTCGTAATTGTAATACCTAGGTATTTAGTTGAATTTACGGCTTTTAGATTAGACTGATTTATAGTGTAACCGAAGTTTAACGAGTTCCTTTTAGCATTCATGCGGATAACCTCACACTTTTCGTTATTTAGGGTCAACTGCCACTTTTCGCACCATTCAGATATCTTTTCTAAATAGTTTTGCAGTTTTTTTTTTTTGATCTTCTGATGACTTTATTAGTCGATAAACGAAAGCGTCATCTGCAAACAACCGAAGACGGCTGCTCAGATTGTCTCCCAAATCGTTTATATAGAACGCCAGAAATCATTTATGTTTTACTCGATGACATTCCGTCAGTTACTACGAACTTTGACCTGTCTGACAGGAAATCACACATCCGGTCACATAACTGAGACGATATTCCATAAGCACGCAATTTCAATACGAGCCGCTTGTGTGGTACAGTGTCAAAAGCCTTCTGGAAATCCAGAAATACGGAATCGATCTCAAAACCCTTGTGAATAGCACTCAGCACTTCATGTGAACAAAGAGCTAGTTGTGTTTCACAGGAACGATGTTTTCTAAACCCATGTTGACTGTGTGTCAATAGACAGTTTTCTTCGAGGTAATTAATAATGTTCTAAAATCATGCTACATATTGACGTTAACGATATGGGTTTAAGTGGATTACTCGTACTACCTTTCTTGAATATTGGTGTGACCTGTGCAACTTTCCAGTCTTTGGGTACGGATCTTTCGTCGAGCGAACGGTTGTGTATGATTGTTAAGTATGGAGCTAATGCATCTGCGTCTGTCAGCAACGGTGGTGCAGTAACAACTCAGATATTCATACACCGGTACGCGAAACTTAAAGACGAAAGGAACTTCCACATGATGTATCAGTGCCAAGTGCTTGAACCATACATAGGAAGAACTGCTACGGCATTGTGCAGAAGGTAACTGAACGAAATACGCAAAGAGACTAACAGAAATAACACTTTTATTCAAAGAAAATAGGCACACTGAAGTTACTACTATTCTGATGGCCCTCAGGCCATTACAAACAGCGGGACGCGGTTCTTAATAGGGTGTGTGATAATTACGGACGGAAATGGATGCTTTGCAACAGGCTAAGATTCTTGCCTAACATTGATACGGAGTTCTGGTGGTAGTGCGTTCCATTCCTCCATTAGCGTGGTTGACCATTACTGGATGGTCACTGCCCCAACGAGGACGTACTGCAATAGTCTCACCAACGCATCGCAGACCTGTTCTATGAGATTCAAACTAGGGAAAGGACAAGACAGTCCATTCGTCGAATAATCCCTCGTTCCATGAGCGCCTCCACCTTCGCTGTTCGATGCGGCCGGACATTGTCATCCGTAAATCGAATTCAGGGCAAAATACACCCTCGAATAGACACACACGAGAAAGGAGCACAGCATCACAATAGCGTTAGCCTGTGATTGTACCGGTTCGAAGAGTTGGAGGTCAATACGCCAATGGTAGATTGTGCCTCCCTACACTATTGTGCCATGTTACTGGAATGTTTTATTATGTAATATGATTAAGAGAGAGGAAAAGAGTATGTGTTATATTATTATTTATCATTGCTGTTTTGCTCTTAAAGAGCGCAGTTAGATTAAACTACATAGCCAATTCCTTTTGCTGCCTTCCTTGCTGCCCATACATCCCTCATTCGCTCGATGTGTTTTTGTTTCCGGTCCTCTGTCCTCGGTCCTCTGTCCTCGGTCTGTTCTTGTCGGCTTCGTGTCTTCGGCTTCATCTTGGTTGCCCATATTTCTTTCATCTGCCGGCTGTGATCTTGTTTGCGTTCTTAGGTCCATTTTAAGCCTGTTAGTTTGTCACAGTGTATCTCATGTAGTTTAGTTTTCTTAATGATGTTTCTGAAGTTTATTCTGTCGTTTATTGTGTCTGGATTGATGTTGATTTTGTTCAGGTCCTTTTTTACCTTTGTCACCCAGTCAAAGATTTGTTTGGTCAATCTGTGTGATGGCATTCTGTATATGTGTCCATAGTACTGTAGTCTGCGTTTTCTAATCTTTTCTGTGATTGTCTCCGTATGTTTGTATAGTTCCTCTGTAGGTTTCTTGATCCATATTCCATTGTTGTTAGTCGCGCCAAATATTTTCCTAAGTATTTTCCGTTCTACTTTTTCTAGTTGTCTGATACGTGTATGCCCTAGGATTAGTGCGGTCTCTGCTACATACAGTGCTTCAGGGAGCACCACCGTGTTGCGGTGGCGTAATTTGGCTTGTTGTGAGATAGACTTCTTGTTGTAATGATTCCACATTACTTTGTATGCCTTGTCCAGTTTAGTTTTTCTTTCTTCGAGTCTCAGTTATGTCCGCTAACTTCTAGTGCTTCATCGAGGCATTTGAAGTTTGCCGTTTTGTAAATCGTGACGTACTTTGCATTCAGAGATGAGAGTTTATTTGTGCTCATAAACTGTGTCTTTTCGTAAGTGATTTGTAGTCCAGTTTTGGAAGCGATTTCGTGTAGTTTTTCAATAGCTTCTTTTGTTTCGTTTATACCTTTCGTGACAATCACCAAATCGTCTGCAAAAGCCAGGCATTTAATCTGCATGTTTCCTAAGGTTATCCCCTGTTGTGATATTTCCCATTCTTTTATTACCTTATCTAACACTAGATTGAAAAGGAGAGGTGACAGGCCATCGCCTTGTCGGACACCTGTGCGAATTTCAAAAGGCTCTGATATTTCCTCACAGAACTTTACTTTGGAAGTCATGTTTGTCAAGGTTTGCTCTATGATAGTCCGTGTTTTGTTGTCTACTTTGTATTCAGGTAGAATTTTGAAAAGAGTTTTCTGGTCGACAGAGTCGTACGCCTTTTTGAAGTCGACAAAGGTAACGATCAGGTTCTGTTTGTGCTGCAAAATCATTTTCAGGTTCCAAATTTGTTCCGCACAAGACTGCCCTTAACGGACGCCTGTTATTCCCCAATCAAGTGGTCGGTCTGGCATTCTAGTCTGTATAGTAAAGCTTTAGGGAGGATCTTGTATGTGACCGGTAGTAGGGATATTCCTCTGTAGTTGTTCAGGTCAGTTTTTCACCTTTTTGTGTAGTGGAGGTATCACGACAGTTTTCCAGTCGTCAGGAATTTTCATGGTTTCTCAGATATCTTCCAAGATCCTGTGGATGTCTTTGGTAAGTTCTGGGCCTTGTAACTTCCAGATTCCCACGATGATGCCTTCTCCTCCTGGTGCTCTACGATTCTTGAGTAACTTGATTATTTCTATAACTTCTTCTAGCGTTGGACGTTCACTATATGGATTGTACGTGCTCGTTTCTGTCATCAGGTCTTCCTTAGAGGGGTCCGTTTTGAGGAGTTTTTCAAAGTACTTTGCCAGAATTTCACAACTGTTTTTGGTATTGGTTTGTAGGGTTCCATCCGGTCTTCTGAAGCACAAGTTGGGTGGTTGATATATATAGTCATATTTTCTCTGAACGATCTGTAGAAGTTCCTTGTATTGTTCTTAGCGAAGGGTATATGTGTGTGTGTGTGTGTGTGTGTGTGTGTGTGTGCGTGCGTGTTTGTTTTGGTTTGTATGCATGCGTACAAGTTACGCTTTCCTCCGCAGTATTGGAAGAAGAATCTAGGTTTCTCGTAGAAAATGTATTTAGTGGGAGACAATAGTATTTGTGAGAGTCGCTAACATACTATACTGTGCGATACACAGTATCAAAGAGCAGGAGTGTTGGAGAAGTCTTTACTTCAATTGTACAGCAAGTACATTCGGAGACACAATCGAAATAACAACGTCATAACAGTTATCCCAAGACGCAACGTCTTCATTAACGAAAATCTTACCTTAAAAGATAGTAAGAGTAAGAACTTGTTTCTTGAGAAACGTCGGCGAGAGCGCTCGAGAGGCAAGTGCGCTGCTGTTAAAAAGCGCCTCCCTCTGGCCGGGCGAGCCCTAGAGGGCGCCTGCCTCTCAGCAGGTGTTCTGCACGGGGCGGCATCATTACGCGCCCCACTGCGCAGACTAGGGAACAAATGCCTTCCGGGACCGCGCCGCCGACTCACTTTATTACCGCCCGCGATTAGGTCCGTCGACGTTTTTAGCTTCTGCACTCTCTTCCTCTATTCCAACTTAATGGGCCGTTGGCGTCGAGGGAGGTCCGCGATAGGCTTCCGACAGACGACAGATAGACTTAAGGCGATGGCGTAATGTATTTCAAAAATAAATACGGCGGTAGCATCAGCGCTGTCGTAATTACTTCGTGCTGTAGAGTTGGTTGCCAAATGTTGCTCTCAAGTTCGGTCCTCTGGGAAAGTAGGTACTTAGCGGCACACTTGAAAATCAAGACACTGCTGAAGACGCAACTGCAAATGACTATGGAACATCTTGCAGAAATTACAGGTCTGAGAGCCTGCGAATCATAATAATATTTCACATTCACTCTACCATCAAAGTGCGAAAAAAATTTCGAACTCCTTACAGCTTCTAATCAATATCTCAATGTTGATTTGGAAATGTGTGGATTTGTCTCTTACGAGGGCGTGCTAAAAGTAATGTCTCCGAGATATTAAGATTCTACATCTTTATTCTTTGTTTCTACGTATTTAAAGCCCTCTGCCGCTGGAGAAATTGCTCTGAGCACTATGGGACTTAACATCTAAGGTCATCAGTACCCTAGAACTTAGAACTACTTAAACCTAACTAACCTAAGGACATCACACACATCCATGCACGAGGCGGGATTCGAACCTTCGACCGTAGCGGTCGCGCGGTTCCAGACTGCCGCTAGAGAGCTCCGAATTGTAGCGTGTAACAATGCGGTGTGTGACTTATTTATGTATATGTTTTAGTGGTGCCTGTTTGTCGGACACGTCAAAGTATACATATACATATAAATTTCTGTACGAGCGCGACGGGTCCTTGGTGTTTGATTCAGTACCGATGCTCTAGGAGCTGAACTCCTGTGGGAATCAATAATTTGCGAGTAAGGGATTAATGGATGAGGTATGATGCACCGCATTTGCATTAAGTTGAGAACTCGGGTCGAACGGAAAGTGTGTCCAGTTGGCCGACTTGGTTAAGGCAACCGTTTTAGAGGAGTAGAACATCGCGGTTCGTGTCTCGGTCGGGGACAAATTTTCAACTTTCATCATTACATTATCACAATTCCCTCATGAATTTCCCTAATATCCTTTCCCTTTAATTCCCCTCTCTCTCTAATGCATTTAAGTAACGTAACCATGGCACTGCGAGAGGAACAGCGTACTGTAATCGAGTTTCGAATTCTAGGAGTTCGTCCACACATGGATCACCTTCTCCTTCAGCGTACACGAGCACTGTGACACCCGGCGCCTTGGGTTCACTGTCATCGAACATCCTCCATACAGTCCCAATTTGGCCCCACACGACTTTCGTCTGTTTCCAGTACTTACAGAACACCTTGGAGGACTTCACTTTGATAGTAATGAAGCGATGCAAGCAGATGTGAAGTTGTGGCTCCATCAACAAAGTCAAAATATTCTGCTGTGACGATGTCGTCGCCAAGGGGACGAATAAACATGAAGACATGAAGAACGCATGTGCAGAATTTTAATAACATTGGTTTTATTCGAAAAGTTATAAGTCTTTTCGCGTAACTTTCCACGTAAAAAAAATTGGTGAGATTACACTTTAGCGTATCCTCGTAGTGGTCATACTTTGCTGACCGCAACACCGGGCGCAAAACTAGTCAGCGAGTCTCTTGTCAACTGCTTTAATGAATCCTGGGTGACAGTCTGCTGGGGGTAAGCCAAGAACTATTAAATTTTGTGGGGCTCCAGATTCACTGAGCTACATAATTAAAGGGTCACTTTTCCTAAGCCCTATAATTGTCTTCCTTGCATCGGAAAAATTTGACATTTGGCTAAGGTACTTACAATCCTCCTCAGTAATGATGCAAAAGCGTGACACACTTCGACGTCACCCTCAGGCTCAGCGACGCTTCAAACAGCAAGACGTCGATGCATGCAAAAAAATAAGCCAGAGCTCAGAACTTCATGTGAGGTGTGAGGTGAGACAATTATATAAGAATGGCGCCAAATTTCACCCAAGTGTGCACAATGTCACAGTGGACGTCTCACATAATGAGAAAATCGTCATACACAAAATCGTCACACAGCGCTCTTATGCACGTCCCACCCCTTCTCTTAATGTCTCTGTGACAGCATGGGCGACGAAAACATTTCAGACGCACTACTTTTCAGAGTAGACTCACTAAGTGGTGCTACATCGCTGAGCTAGCGCCTACTGGCTGTGTGCAGGATGCAAGCGGTGTCGGAAGGGATGCCTGTCTCGCAGGCGTCTAGGCGTCACAGATCGACTTCCTCCGTGCAGGGACATTGTCAATGTGCCCAACAAAAGTGCGCAGGTGGCACTGAAGGCGTTTACGAACTGGGGTTTTTAGAGGTATCCTTTGCCACTTCGCTCACGTCTATGCCAGTGTTCCACACTATTCCACACCGATATGATCACAGGAGGCTGAAAAAGCATCGTGTCCATATTTCGTTGAACGATTTTTAATGGTTCCTAGCAGTTCCACGCAAGAAACAAGTGCAAAAATTGCAGTCGTACTAGACTCCATAGTGATATGATCACCGGCAGTGGGGTTGCAGGGCCGAGATGCCCATGTAGGGGGGTTGAATCAAGCAGAGGGTCTCGGCAGTGACAAAGGTTGTCAAGAACGTCTTTCTTTTGCTCGTTTTTGAGAGCGAAATGTGTGGGACTCAGCGCCCCAAGGACAGAAGCGGTTTCATTGACCTCCTTTATGCCAACCTCCGAGGTTTTCTCGTGTCTATTCTCACTAGAGGTGTGTCTGAAGTGTACTCCTCGGATACCCATAAGCAAACCGTATTATATGAACGATGGTCACTACTGTTCTGATACCCATGAAAGAGGGTTCAAGAGAAGTGGTGATACGTGGGTAAAGGGGGATGTGAGGACCTTCCCATCGTGCGATACGTTCACAGCGGTAATGGGCACGGTTTTAGTGAAATTTGGTGCCAATGTGATATCATTTAGTCACCTTACACCTTACATGAACTTACGTGCTGGCCTTTTTTCTAGCATGTGTAGATGCCCTGGTGTTTCAAGCGTACATAGAAAATGGCAACCGGGGTTACCGGTGAATGGCCAGGATGAATTTAACTTGGATGCTTATCCTCTTTGTTTCCTTGGTTCACGCATTTGGACCTACTCTCATTATCTCTTTTCCTTCGTATGTAGGCGTGTTTTTCTGCTTTTTCTGCTTATAGGCCGATGTCCGCAAGTGTGGGCCTTCTAGTTCTTCGTTTTAAAACAGGGGCGCAGTATCATAAAAGGTTTGAGTCGTGTGTTGGTTTATAGCTGGTCGTGTGGACAAAGTGGTTATTTCTACAAACCGAAAAGGTGTGTAAATAATTTTTTTGCGGAAATATTAGATTGAGAATGTCTGCTCTTTTTTTAATGTTTGTTAACTGTTCTAGTTCAGATCTGTATAGATTTTATTACAATGAAATAACCCATTTCCCTCTCTAAATATGCATTATGACCTCATGTTAATTTAAATTTGGCCTTCGATAATAGAATATAGAAATAACTGTTATTTCTCTACTCTAGAAAAATGCATGGTATGTTAACTGATCAACAATTGGAAGATCTTTTTAATGACGGAATTGCGGAATTATCTAATTGGGAAGATGAAGAATTCTCGTTTTGGACTGAAGGTCGTCCTGCTGAGCTTGATCAAACTGACTGGTAAATAATAAGAAAGTTAGGACGATGTGCCAGTAGCAAGTATCAAGGCACATTTTCGTACAGTGAATTCCTGTGATTGTGAAGATATAGATGATTTGGAAAATGCGAATATAAAGCCAAGGCGAGGGTTGTTGCAACCAATTTCAGAAATTTTTAAAATGTTGGTGACTTCCGAAATTTGTTGAGGCAAATAATGTCTCAAAATGCAGGAAGCCTAGCTGCAATCCCAAGATAAGACATGTGCGTCAAATGCCGAATGAATTTAGTAGTGTGAAAAATAATCGTTTTGAAATTGATATTAAAACATACCGTAAAGATATATGAAGATAGTAACTGTTCTCTAAAGACTGTTCTTGATGACCGTGTAATGTTCCTAATAGATAATCTATTGGGATAGATAATCTATTAGGAACATTACATATGTAGATTGTGGACACTTGGAAATGTGGATCTCACGGGAAGCGTGCAAGGGATAAGTCCCTGCAGTCGTGCTAGTCATCTGTGTTCTCGATGGCTCAGATAGGTAGAGCGTCTGCCATGTAAGCAGGAGATCCCGGGTTCGAGTCCCAGTCGGGGTACGCATTTTCAGCTGTCCCCATTGAGGTATATCAACAATACCTGTCGGCAGCTGAGGGTTTCAATTAACTATCATTTATACCGTAAAGATTTTTTACTGCCAGTAGCAAATTATTATTTGCTAGAAATCGCTGTACGGTTATCATTTTCTTACATTTTTCTCTTTCAACAAACACTTGTATGGGAATTCAAATATTTCAAAACTATTAACATCAAGAATCATGTTTTCTGTGTTTATCACCATATACGGTTAACTGTTTCAACTAAAAACTATGTATTACTGAATACAATGTTTCTATCGACGAAAGAGGAAACAAAATACAAATCAAAGATTAGTGCATTTTCACAATAAGTAAGACTTCAGGTCTACATCCATGTATGCCTCAGTGAATCATTAACTACATATTTCATCTACATTTGTGTTACGCTTGTTTATTAATTTGCTGGAAAATAAGAAAAGAAAAATTCCTGCTACTTTTTTTTTGTTTTTTCAGGAGTGAAGAGGCTATTCTGGGGTATTCATAAACCTACTGTCCTGAGAACCGCCGGATTGTGCGCTGGTCACCAGAGGCATGGGGATTGGGAGATCTTCCGCAGGGGGGTTAAAGAAAATTTTACGGACAAGCCACAAGGTGGTGCAACTGAGATTCCACTATAATTTTAATTATAGTCATTATCAAGGTCAATTATTATGTTTCATGGCTTTGTGGCGTTTAATTGTTTTGTCATGCTGAAAGAGTTCCATTTATAGGTGTGATGTTACTTTTAAACTTTTCATTCTGACTCCTGCACAACTATGTGTAAGGTAGGTTACGAGCATTATTGCTCTTTGCGCGTTTTATCTGGATTTTAAGTTTAGATTTAATTCTACATATTGTATCCCCGTTCATGTATTATTGCTAAAAGCTCATTTTTCCATATGAAGTAATTTTAGTTAACGAATACGCATACTGCACGTTAACTATTGAATTTGCGATACCAGTTACTCATATAACCTAGTAACTGTGCCCTCTACTGGCCTCGGGTATTTTTATAAGTGCTGGACGCATCCAGGTCATCATCAGGTTTTTACTATGTACCTAGATACATAGATTTTGACTTTGATACCTACATCGGAATATTTTTATCGTGTGTATGGTTGGTATGCATGGCTTTTAATTATGTCAATATTTATTTTCATTGTTTTATGTCTCACTAGGAATGTTGTAGATTTGCTCCAGCTAATTGAACTTAGTTGGTTACATACTTGTTTTTCTATTAATAACAGATCTGAAGATGGTAGCGGCCGAAACCGCTAACTGGGTAATTGTGAAATGTACAACTTAAGTGATGAATATGGACGTTAATAAATAAAATGTTCTTCATAATTCCATTCTTCCAGGAATATGTTCCACTTTCCGACCAATTGTACCTGAGCGACCGCTGTGTCAGTCTCTTCCACTGGCATCACTGGATGCAGCACGAAGGGGCATGTGGTCAGATCATCGCCCTCCTGGTCGTTGTTGGGTTTCGTGACCTTGTAACCACTACTAATCAGCCGAGTAGCCCCTCAGCTGGCTTCACGAGGCTGAGAGCACCCAATTTCAGTCCAAGCACCGAGTAAAATCTTTGGCTGTACTGGGGATCGAAATTAGGTCCCCCGCATGTCAGTCAACCACACTAACCACTTAGCTACTGTGGTGGGCTGTTCCAGAAGTGATAGTCCAGGAAGCTATGTAGGAGAGCTTCCGCGAAGTTTAAAGTATAGGAGAGAGCTGCTCGCAGAAGTGAAGCTGTTGTGGCGGGACGTGGGTTGTGTCTGAATGGCTCAGTCGGTAACAGAATCGCCCATGAAAGTAAAAGTTTTGGGTTCGAGTCCTTGTGAAGCACACAATTTTTATCTGCCAAAAAGTGGAAAAATGGCGCACATTCCGCTGCAGAGTGGATGACTAATTCTGGAAATTGCACATCAATTACTCTATAACTCATGTCCTCTGAAAGCAGTTTCTTAACACATTACAGATGTTTTTGAGCAGTACTACGTGCAACACTTCATCACCTCGTACCATCATAAATTCCCCTCCTTTTAGTAATTAACTGACTTTAGAATTTTTGCTACTAAGCGTAACAAAACACATCAGTTTAGGTCAAGAATAAGTAACTGCCCAAATCCTAGCCAACAACGCACTATGTGATAAACTGCCTGTACTAGGAAGCAGAAGCCTAACAGGCGTGCGTGACAGTTGCAACGCAGACGTACCTGTTGGTGCCGCGTCTTCGAATACACGAAATGTATTCACAGTTAGGAACACAAACAACCATCAGCTGTATAAGGGAAAGACGACGGTGAAAATTTGTGCCGAGTCGGGACTCCAATTCGTATTTCTCGCTTTACGCGAACGGTCGCCTTAACTGCTTTGGCTATCACGACCAGGCCCAAAGTTCCACTTGTCATCAACCATGTGTCTACAGCCTGCACTCGTATACATCCAGTAGATATATTCCTGTACAGGGGAGACATTTTAATTGAAAGTCAGTCGCCCGGTGACGGTGGATAAATACAGAAGAACAATGCAACGTTCCTGAGGACACGCATGGATGTTCTAAGGAACAGATACTGCGACGACCACAGTCGTTATGAAATACGTGAAACGTATTCTCAGTTTCAAACTTGGACAAACCACAGCTGTATAATGGAATTACGAGAGTAGATGATCTCTGACTAAGCAAGCCTGAAGCATTTGACTTAACTCAGTTTTCTGCCGAAAAATTGACAGCTTTTAAGACACGAAAAAGTAAAAGTAAAGGTCTTATGTATACGATTTAATTATCTAAAATTGAACCATTTCTTTCCAGTCTGGCCAAAATACGTCATAATATGACACTTGATAATGAATTATTCCAAGCAATCTGCAAATAGTTAAATTAGTAGTGCTTCTTCCTTACTACAAGCTTGTTTCTGCTGTATTGCCATTCTCAAGCAAAAGTCCAGTTGGAATATACGCCCATATTGCATTAGTAACTAAACTGTCGACTGTCTGTTTATTGCTAGAGAGTTATGATTCACCTAATTTCTGTTTGTGTAGAATTTTTTCCGTGAAATACTTTTGGCAGCTAGACTGATAGTTTATTCTTGTTGATCAAAAGTATTGCACGTAAAACGTTCTACACAAATAGAAATTACGTAACTTGTAACCGTCTAGCAACAAACAGACAGTAGACAGTTTAGTTACTAATGCAAAATGGGTATTTGTTCCAGCTAGACGTTTATTTGAAAATGGCGCTGTACCCGAGTAAGGAAGAAGCACTACTAATCAAACCATTTGCAGCTTTCCTGCAATAAGCAGTATATATTATAAAAGCAAGTGTACGTTGTGCGTGCCGCTAAAACTCAGAAACGAGTCTCGTTACGATGAAAGGAGTTACGTAGTGTGGTAGCCCTCTATCGCCCAACCACGAAGAAGGTCCCCGCTTTTCCCTGAAGGCCGTACCTTTGAAGATATAAGGGCTGGAAAGTTTCGCTCTCTAGAAATTTCTAAAACATTCGAGCGTATTCGAGAACTTTCCAAAACATTTGGGAGTATTCGAGAGTATGCACAATATTCCAGAATGTTCCGGAATGTTCCACAATGATGCAAGATGTTCTAGGTGCTTCAGTCCGAAATCGCGTTGCTGCTGCGGTCGCAGGTTCGAATTCTGCCTCGGGCATGGATGTGTGTGATGTCCTCAGGTTAGTTGGGTTTAGGTAGTTCTAAGTCTAGGGGACTGATGACCTCAGATGTTAAGTCCCATAGTGCTTAGAGCCATTTGAACCATTATTTGCAAGATGTTCTAGATTGTTCGCGTGTAGTCTGCAACACTTGGTAAGATTTCAGAATGCTGGGGAACATCCTAGAAAATCCCAGATCATTGCTGAACATTCCAGAACACTCTAGAATGTTGTGGAATGTTTTGGAAGATTGTGGACCATTCGAAGCCTTTCTGGTATGTTGTGGAATTCGCCACTAATGGGGCTACCCCATCCCGTCGTAGATTCGAATTTCTGTTTCTTATCGGTGACAAGGGGAGGAATCCAAAAAGTAGTGCAGTGAGTGAATAAAAGCAAAAAGTAAAGTGTGAGTGGTCGAAGTGACAAAGTGACTGAACATGAATCGAAATTAAATTCTGAAAAGTGTTAAAGTGTGCTTGCACTAGCATCATCCGGCATTGCAGCCACGCTTAGGGAAGGAGGACGAATTGCTCAACCCGCCCTACAACCACCGTTGAATGTAGCCGAAGAACAATTCGCGGTATGAAAAATCTCTAGAGCATCTGGACGGGGCGAACTACTAAAGCAAGCTTAAGTTACCTTCCGGGACAAATGCACAACGGCACATAAAAAGTCACTCTGAGCCATGGACAGGACACTACAAGACTTGCGAGCAAACTCTGAAGTAATGGAAATAGCTCTACTCATACTCAAAGGGGATTTTTGTCAAACACTTCCAGTTATCCCCAAGTCAATACCAGCAGAAGAGATCAATGCATGCATAAAAAATCAGAACTCTGGCCACATGAAAAAATAGTGCCACTAACAAAATACATGAGAGTTGGTTGATATTCAAAGACGAAAAACCAGCACATTTTTCTCAACAACTTTTACAAACAGTCGAAGGCACATGTCCTACTGACCGGACGACCGGTCTCATTAAACTCAACAGTCATTTCGGAACATAGTCACTGCTGAAAACGAACTCATTGACCAAATTTATCCCAACATTGTTGACAGCTATACCAACACGGGCGGCCTATTTAAAAGGGGAGTTTTGGCAACTTAAAATAATATTGTCGACGATATCAACTTTAATATTCAAAAGAAAATTTCCGGTGAAGAGAGAATATACAAATCAATCGACACGACGGTAAACGTTGAAACGAGTGTGAATGTCCATACAGAATTTCTAAACTTTTTGCAAGTACTAGGAATCCTCTTACACTGCCATCGACTTAAAACTGGATCTCTGATGATACTACTCAGAAATCTCAACTCACCAAAACTATGTGATGGAACAAGGATGATCGTCAAATAGCTATTGAAGAACATGATCGAAGCCGAATTTATGACCGGAAAGTACAAAGGACGCACACTATTTATCCACAGAATACCACTGATCTCTACTGAAAAGCCGTTCCAATTTAAAACACATCAAATTTCAATCAAATTAGCCTAGAGTTGTACAATTAACAAAGCTCAATGACAAACTGTAAAATATTTAGGCATCAACCTCAAAGAGTTCTCTCATGGTCAACTAAATGTAGTTTGTTCTCGAGTAGAAAATTCGAAAAAAATTGTACATATATATCCCGGATAACAAAATGAAAAATATTGTTTATAAACAAGTATTATTATTAGTTAGAAAATATTTTCACCTCTTGTACTTTAACAAGTATTGAATTTAGTTAGAATATGTTTACAATAATAATTTTTTACCTCTTATATTTTACCAAGTATTATAAATAGTTAGAATATGTTTTCAATAATTTTATTTTACCTATTATAATTTGAAGTTTGTCCTTTTATTCCATCTATCACACAATTTCATATGAACTCCCTGAGCGAAGCTGGGTACTGGAGCTAGTTCGTTATAAAAACTGAACAGATCACATTCATCTACAAACATTTTGAACAAGTCATTCATATCATTAACGCAGCTGTCACTTGTTCATTTTATTCTAATAAACATTAATTTCCTTTTTTTAGGAAGAAACGTAAGTCCTGTAGAAATTATTGCAAGTCTGCTGTTCAATTTCTTCAACTTAGTTGAAAACAGTTCAAGCAATTCATAACGTACCAAAAGAAAATTTCTGCAAGGAGAACTAAAAATTGCTCATGTTTAAAAAAATGTTTCTGCTGAAACAAATGTTCACGCTACTATTTGGCTTTTATCGTCATGCATTGCTATTATTAGTTCCTAGATTATTGTTAACAATATGAAGGATAAACGGTACTTGGTAATCAATGCATACTCATTCGTAAAAGCTTATAATTCTTGTATTTCTGTTCAATAAAAGATTTAGTTGAACAGAAATATATAGTTAGCTGGGCTAACCCGCCAGGGTAGCGGAGAGCGCTAACGTGCTGCTTCCTGGACTCGGGTAGGCGCGCCGGCCCCGGATCGAATCCGCCCGGCGGATTAACGACGAGGGCCGTTGTGCCAGCCAGCCTGGACGTGGTTTTTAGGCGGTTTCCCACATCCCGCTAGGTGAATACCGGGCTGGTCCCCACGTTCTGCCTCAGTTACATGTGTCGCAGACATTTGAAGCACGTTCGCACTATTTCACGATTTACACTAGACGGAGACAGCTGGGGTACACTGATTCCATCCCTGGGGGTACGGGGTGGTGGCAGGAAGGATATCCTCCCACCCCTAACACTGACCTTGCCAAATCCGTTCTAACCGCGCCGATCCTGCGATCGCTGCGGAACTATGGCGTAAGCGAAAGAAATAAAGAAAGAATATAGTTAGCTGGGGTAAGTACAGAGGGAGAACATCGTGGTCTAATCTAGTAAGTAGCCTAGCCAGCTTGAAAACCATCGTAAATGTGTCCGCCAGAGGATGTCTGGTACTTGGCATGCATGTTACTGTGGTTTCGGGTCACCGATCATAGCTGTGATGATGCAAAGGATAGAAGGCCCAGCAGATCAGCGAATGAATGACATCAGATAAATAACTATCAGTCATCTCCCTATGGGTGCAGGCCTGTTTACTTCATCGATATCCTCTCTTCTGTAGTCTCTGCATCAAAAGTTTTCACCATTTTTTGGGTTGATGAGAAGCGGGACACTATTTCATCAGTGCCAGAAGCTGTTACTCAAGGAAAATTAGTGCCACACTCAAGGAATGAACGTAGGCAAGCAGATGCAGGGCTCCTACATCGCCATTCTAGCAAGGTCACAGTGGAAAAGCGCTGCCATTGCTTTCCTCCAACCTGTTATGAAGTGTCAAGGCTGTATCTGTGTCGTGTCGATGACTGTGCTGAGTGTTTGTACGGTGTATTGCTTGGTTTGTGTTGTTATCGGTAAGGGAAGGCAGAGGCTGAAACTTATTCCTGTCAAATCACGGGACAGCTGAAGTTAACATCCCCATCCAACGAATGGATCAGCATCAACTGGGTCACATGCACTCACTTCATGACACATTGCATAGAGATTTGGAATTTAAACAGGTGTACTGGCGTCAAAACAAGCGATATGAACTTTACGCCACCACTCTTTTCCCATGCCGGCCAAATAATGGCAGTGAAAATTTTCCTCCACGGGGTTCAAATCGGCTACCTCCGAGTCGAGCGCCATCTAACAAAAGCGCCTTAGCGACATCGGCTAGGAGGCGGGTGAAGTTGCTGCCGCTCATTGAAATATCTTATTTCCTCAAAGCTTATCAGCGATTGTGTTCCATTTCTATACATCAAGAGATTTCATAGGGGGGGTGGGGGGTGATAAGCAATTCGCCGAGGCCATTTCCCGCAATATCTGTTCTTGTAGAGCTGATAACATCACAGCACAGTTTCTCGATCCTTTAGTCTCTGATGGGTAGCAGATTTCCCGCGAAACACATCTTGGTCACCATCCAACGCACAGTTCTAATTAACTTTGTCACGTTTAATGATGTACTTTCCTTTTGCCATAATCATTCACACGAAACGAGGTGACGCTGCTGTAAGATCCTGGAGTCGCATCCAAAAGGATGGGGGTTCACATCCTTTTTTAGCAATCCAAATTTAGATTTTCTTTATTGTAAATTCTGGGATAATTCTTTTGGAACGGATACGGGCGATTTCCTTTGTCATCCTTTAGCAATTAGAGCTTGTACCCTGATTACGTCGTTGTCAATGATCTTTAAGATGGAACGTTAAACCCTAATCTGCCATCCGCCTTTGATAATCATTCACATAATTACAAAGATTATCATCTTCGCAGTCTGCAACTTGATGTAATTCCACTAAACTGAGAAGAGAGAGGAATGCCATATAACGAACAAAGTTATATAGCTATTGGACACAGCATGGAAGCTCCAGTTAGTGATTAGGCAGTATCCCAGTGCTGCCCCGCCAGACTGTTCCATTAACATTAAATTTAAGACGATCCTCTGAGCAGCCATTGTTCGTGAATTTTCCCTCTGGGGTACAACTCGAATATTAATCTTACTTAGAGTTCATTATGCAGTGTTCGACAAAGTGAATCACCCAAACACGCCTCTTGCCACGAATCAGAACTTTATTCGCCTGAGCTGTGTCCTACTTTTCCAAGCTCAATACAGGATCCCGCGCAGACGTTTCTGGGAAATTACGGGGGAGGTTGGCAGAAAGGTAATACCAGAGTCTCCGACTTACAGTAAGAAGCGTGCTGCGATGACTCACTTCTTGGCGCGCTGCCGGAGAAAAGGTAAAGTTTCGCTATCGAGTTCCGGTCAGTTTTAATCTCCCAAGGAGGTTTATTTCACTGCAGTCCTCCCCTGCAGGCTGTAAAGTTTCAACCTGAAACTACCTTCTTATCATCAGCTTTTTCTGATGAAAATTTCCACAAATTACAGAAATAAAACCCTTTACGTAAGTCTGATGTCATGCAGCAGATGAAGAGGAACTCCAGTCGAACCTGAGTAAAAAGCTGCCTACATTATTTTGATGAACTAAAATATCTGTATTTACAAGATTATTATCCACTGCATTTTGTTCAGTTGGAATAAATTGAAATACATTAGCAACAATAATTGTTTTGCTGAGTTTTTTCCACCAACATTACTGAAGATATTCCTAACTGCCGTAGATGAAGTCTACGAACACGACATCTGTTACGCAGATGGTAATACGAGGGTGAGTCAAATGAAAACATTACATTTGTAATAACAAATCCAAATTTCCGGCCGTTGTCCTGTAAGTCGGTAAGTGTGCTACAAACAGCGTGCAGAATGGCCTGTAGGTGGCAACATAGTGCAGATGCACACATACCGTCGCAGTATCAGTATAAAGATGGCCGCCCCATTGACGACTTGCCCAAGGGAAGAACAGCGTTCTGTTATTAGGTTTTTGCGTAGTGAAGCGGTGAAACCTATTGAAATTCATCGACGAATGACGATTCAGTACGGTGATGCATGTTTGTCACAGCAGCAAGTATACGAATGGAGCAGGAAGTTCGCAAATGGTGTGACTTCAGTGGAAGATTCTCCTCGTCCAGGTCAGGAACAACGAGTTGTGACTCCACAGAACATTGCAGCAGTTGAAGCCATAGTGAAGGAAAACCCCTGAGTAACGCCGAATGACACTGCAGCATGTTTACATATTAGTGATAGGTTAGCACACCAAACTGTGAATGATGTGCTCCAGTTTAACAAAGTGTCTGCAAGATGCGTGCCACGGCAGCTGACTCCTGAAATGAGAGAACAACGTTTTGATGCTTGTGAAGAACTTCTTCGGCGCTTTGAACGAGAAGGTGATGGCTTCCTTGCAAGAATCGTTACTGGGGACTAAACCTGGGTTCACTTCCGCCAATCGGAAACGATGAGAGCGAGCAAGGAATGGCGCCATTCCTCATCACTAAAACCAAAGAAGTTTCGAACAGAACCATCAGCAGGGAAGGTTATGCTGACTCTCTTTTGGGACGAAAAAGGTGTCATTTTGGAGCATTACATGCCTAGAGGGACCACGGTCACCAGCGCATCATACACAGATCTCCTAAAAAATCATCTGCGGCCTGCAATCAAATCAAAGCGACGTGGATTGCTGTCAGCAGCTGTCCTTTTGCAACATGACAATGCAAGGCCGCACACAGCCCGTACAACAGTTGCAACAATCACAGACCTACATTTTGAGTGTCTTCCTCATCCACCATACTCACTGGGACTTGCCCCAAGTGATTTTCATATGTTTTGACCACTCAAAGACGGAATGGGGGGAAAGAAGTTCCGTTCTGATGAAGAGGTACACCACGCGGTGCATGAGTGGTTGCGCGGACTACCAAAAGAATTTTTTTCTAAAGGAATTTATGCACTTTGTAAGCGCTGGAGGACTTGCATTGAGCGTGGGGGAGATTATGTTGAAAACTGATACAGCTTTGTACCACTTCTGCACAATAAATAATATTTAAGGTTTTCATTTGACTCACCCTCGTATAGTATTTGCTTACAGTACAGGTGGTACACTTGATTCTATGAAGAGTTAATACTCCCAGTAAACAGTTTAGGATATCGATTATCCATAAATGAAAACCTAATTCGTGAGCGTGAAGGGAAGAGACACCTGCCTTTATCAACTAAGGGGGGAGGAGGGGGGGGGGAGAACAGACTTGTTCTGCTTGGTAAGGTAAGAAGAAGAGATTCAGATTGCTACTGAATAGGAAAAATTCCAATAATTCACCTGTTTCAATCCAGTTGTGAGAAAATAACAAGTGAACAAACAATACATGTTATTAGTGAAGTTGTATAGAATCTGCTGCATAATTCTCATGAATCAAAAGCTTTCTTCACTCACACAGCGATTCCAAGCACTAGATAGATTTCTTCAAAATTTTAGCTCTATGCTTTTTAAACCAAAATACACATGTAATAACCGTTAGTTCTAATGTAGCGTAGCTACACTTTCGATTATATGGTATATGATGTACAGCTTATTAATTTCTTTCAGAACATTGTAAGAACACCGTTGTTACATCTCAATCACTCGATCGATACGAGAACAAATACAACCTCCAGGAGGTGCAAAAACGCGTGGTTAAGCATCTCTGGGCTCAGCAAGGAGCTTTGCTTGTTTTTAAGCGCAGTCGTCAGTGTGGAACTTTCATAGTGGTCGGTCGTGAAACTTTTCGAAAGACAGCCAAGCAATGTACTGAATTTTACGTGCATGTATCGGAAGAATATGCAGTAATTCGCAAGTAGAGAAAGTTGTCCAAGACAAGGCCATTTCCAATGGAGTAGAAGAAGAAGACACACATCTGACGTCAATTATAGAGGGAGGGATTCAAGGGATGACTGGGTGTGGACAGCCTTTCTCTGCTGAAGATAGATGCAGCTGCAGCAAGAGAAGGCATTTCGTTGGTAAAACTCGTTTATTCGAGTTTGTTTACAGTCACTGGACTTTGAAGCTGCTAGGGTCAGTGAGGAGCGAGGTGAATATGCCAGGCATGGTACCTCACCATACGTCAGACTCCGATCCGGCCTTTCAGGAGGAAGGTATGACGTGCACTTCCACTGTGCCCATTGCTGCGTAGCTGGAGTCTCGTGTTTCCATGCCGTAGCGTGGTCGTCTCGACGTGTCTACTTCGCTGTAAGTACGTTGGTATGTTCGACGGTGGCAGCTGGTCCACGAGGGGTTTCAATGCAGCTGCTCTCGGATGACATTGCGGAAGTGTGTAATGTTACGCGTATGTAGGCGAGCTAACCGCCAGCCTAGAATTGGTACAAGGTAAACTGAATTTGTTTGCGAAGCGGCCCTAGGGCAGACAGCACGACACGACCCGACGGGCTGCCACAATTGCCCCAGGCGAACCACGTACGTTAGCAAAGGACCGGATGTGTGTAAAATATCCCTAAGCTGGGAATTTGGACGGTTATTACTCGCAAGGCCTTTATGCAGGAGATGCTTCAAGAAATGTCGGAGTGTCACACGATCAATAACTCACAAGAAATAATAATGCAAATCTGAACACATTTGCGATCTCAGAAAAGTGAAGCACATCCAGTGACAAGACAGTATTTCAATATCTTTAAAACTACAGAAGTTAATATCTCATAGCGCATATACATTTTCATAATAAACCTCTGAGTTAACAACTTCAAATCGCTTCAGTGGTTTCAACAGAACGATATCTCAGATATGATAATACTGGAAGCTAAAGAAAGGGACTCCAACCCTGGTCTTCTTGGTTGCTCGGCAGAAATACTGACCATTACACCACCGCAGCACTATGGTCAACATTGGTACAGGAAGTAACGAAGTCGAATGCCCTCCTCAACACAAACTTCAGTTCATATCTTCAGCTCATTTCCCCCCTAACATTATCGTTGATAGAGATGAGACTTAAATGTATCGGGGAAAATTTAATTATAAGATCCATACGATCACTTGTACCTCGGAGATGCAGTGTCCCATCGCTCGTGCGCCGACTATAGCACCACGTTCAAAGTCACTTAAATCTTAAAATCTTAATAAGCTCTCATTGTAGCAGCAGTAATCAATCTAACAACTGCGACGAACACTTGTTCGTCTTATATAGGCGTTGCCGACTGCAGTGCCATATTCTATCTGTTTGCATATCTCTATATTTGAATACGCATGCCTATACCAGTTTCTTTCACGCTTCTGTGCACACAACAGGATAACGTGCTGAAGCCATAAAACCTGGACTATAGAACAATGGAAGATAGTCATTTCGTCTGATCATTCTTTATGCACAATGTTTCCAATTTCTGACTTATTTTATGTCCGAAGAGTGAAACATATCGAAGATTCTGTGATGATTTAGCAGCCATATTGTGGTTTTTCCATGGGCCCCATGAGTAACGTCGCGTTACTGCCAAGGATTATGTGACCATCCCATGGTACAACGGTGATGCCGTATTACAAGACAGTAAAACCATTGTTCACACAGGTCGTCCATGACATGTTTTGTGAATACGAGGATGAATTCAGAGATCTCTGGCCACCATTGACACCATGTCGCAATATTATTGAGCCTTTGCGGTCTACTGTAGAGAGAAGAGAGCATGATAGCTATCCGCCTCCATTTTCGTTACCTCAACTTTCCAGTATTTTGCAGGAAGAATGGTACAAGGTTCCCATGAACACCATTCAGTACCTGTATTTAATAATTCCCAGACGACTGGAAACTTTTTTAAATACAAACTGTTTTCGTACATCGTGCTGGGCATGGCAGTGTTTTGTGTCTTTGGTGTTTCTGTATTTTTTTACACCCCTGTATATACCGGTCACACAACTTTCCACTTAAATGGCCTCGAAAAGTATTAGTGCGTGTTGGCTACATGCGGGGGCGGGGGTAATGAACCTGACTGACGTCTTCAAACCCTGTCCCGCCGTATCAGTGACATCATTCATCTCAATGATGTCATGTTCCTTACCAGTGACGTCATCAAGTCACGTGCTCTTCCCTACCCTATCTACGGCCATTTAAAAATTCCAAGATGGAAGATTTAAGTCAGTTGCGCTTTATGCTCCACCCCCTTGTCCTCGTCTCCAGCCAACCGCAAAGAAGTACTAAAATGAAGCGAAAAAATGATGTCAAGTTAGATTATTTCTGTACATATACTTGTCTCTTGCGTAAAAATGATATCAAGTCACATTATTTTTGAATGACATTTATGTATCTCCGCGAAATATTAAAATGATAAATAAAAATCGTCTGAACTCATATCAAGTCACATTATTTTTGAATGACATTTATGTATCTCCGCGAAATATTAAAATGATAAATAAAAATCGTCTGAACTCATGTTATTTCCTTAGTATTTATGTAAAATTATCTATTGATTCATACCTCTGTATTTAAGCAGTGTTGCATTAAGATGGTGCCTAAAAATGTTTTCAAGTTACGTTATTTCCGTGAAAGTGAGAGATAATTGCCTACCTCTGGCGTAACATTATAATGATGTGAAGTGACAGATATCCATTATTTCCGTGATATTTAGATAAAACTGTGTACACGTACTTACCCGTACTGTGACATTAAAATAACGTGTAATAATGGCAAGTTAGAAGATATACATTATTTGCGTAAAACTTCGGAAGACTTTTGCCACTGAACTGCATACATCATACACACCTATCTCTGTATTTCATACATGAAATCCTCTATTCCTTACAAATGTGATCTCTCTCTCATTCCAAGTAATCATTTCTTCTCTCTATCTCTATCTCTCTCTCTCTCTCTCTCTCTCTCTACCTCTGCCTCTCACACAAACAAACACACACACACACACACACACACACACACACACACACAAACGAACAAACACAAACACACACCTGATTTTGTGATGAGTATTGATAGTCATTTTATAGTATGACCACTGTTCCACCTCTGGGTAACCAAGGAACAAAACGGGTCACCGTTTGAGGAAATGGGTAGCCTAAAATAGAACAGGTCATCATTTAAAAAAAACGGAATGGGTCACCGTTGAAGAAAACAGAACGGGTCACTTTTTATAAAATAGAACGGGTAACCGTTCCAAAAATCAGAACTAGTCACCTTTCAAGAAAAAGGAACGGGTCACCATTCAAAGAAACAGAATGGGTTACCGTTTAAGAAAATGTAATAAGTCACCGGTTAAAAAAGTGGAATAGGTCACCATTTAAAAAAACGGAACATGTCACCGTTTGAAAAATGGGAAATCTCGCTGTTTAAAACGTGTAATTGAGACATGATTTAAGATAATGTAACAGGGCACTATTTAAAAAGCGAATCGCGTCACATTTGAAGCAACAGAACAAGTTACCGTGTTTAAAAAAAACGAAATGGGTCGCTACAGTAACAAATTCGACGGATCTTTGAAAACGAACCAAGTTACCGTTTTGGAAATACCAGCACGACAAGACCTCGTTCCTAAACATTATTTTCCTGAGAAGAGAACTTGTTCAGTTCCCGAGATGGTCAGCGCCTTGTTTCTTGAGCAATGACAATGGGGAGTGTTCGAACAACTTCTATAATAGCACTATTTGACTCTGCTTGGACGCAAAGTATATTTCTATACTTCTTTTTCACTTACAAACGGCGTTGTGTTGTCGAAGCTAGCGACCTTGTACGTGACCACACAACATAGAAAAGAGGTTCCTTTCGATGAAAGGCTGGTGATCCGCAGTGATTGTCTTGTAGCCCTTGCGGATCCTGAGCTACTTGGCCCACGTCACGCCGGCGTCCCATTCCCAGGAAATGTGACACTGGATTCAGTCTCCTACTGCAGGTTGTACAGCTGTTGTGAAATTGCAGTTCCCCTGAGTAAACCGAATCCTCTCCTGTACAAGTATTAAACTTGATTCACGTGATACAAATTTGATGGCGGCAGTGTTTATGAAATATGGCAGTCTAGCGGACTCCGGAATGAGGCCATTATTCCCGGCTTTTTTATACTAAACCCCAAACAGCTCATTTAGCTCGATTTATCGTTAAAACTCTATTCTTGTGAGGCTACACTCCCCCAGAAGACGTATGTGATGCGTATCTTAAAGTTTTCCCTGCATAGTGAGTAGCCAATGAAGATTCGCAGTTTCATACGAATTACGTCGACCTGTTACCATGATATATCTCAGTTGAGGTAAATTTCTCTTCAACAGATTCACGTAAACTTTGTGGAGTACTCAAGATTCTTTGCCCGAGTATTTTTAAGATTAATAAAATTAGAAGTTCCACATCAGAGATGTGTATAACGTAAGTTAAAAATTAAGCAAATGATTCTCATTTGTTAACGTCATTATAAGACGTTAACGTTCTCTTCTGAACACTTCTTTCTAACACTTCTACGCGCCACTATTTCATCTAGATATCTATTGTCTAGCTTGCAAATGCACTGTAACCTCTGTGTGAAACAGAGCTGCAGGAGTATATTTAAGCACTCTTTGAGTCACACACGGACTGGTACAGAACACAATTTAGAGAGCGAAATTGAATGGAGAACGCACTGGATGAGAAAAAAGTTACGAAATTGTTTCCATGCTCTGAGAATCTGTCACAAAATTGAAATTCACGTCAGAGACCAACAAAAAAAATTGCATATTTATTTTGTAAGAGAACATCTATTTCGATCTGAATTAATACAAATTCGAAGAAATTCAATTGAACAGAAAAAAGTAAAATTTCATTAAAAAGTAGGATAACACAAGGAAACAGAACTTTCTTTACTTTTTGCTGAAACAAACATGGATCGAATCTCGAAATTTATTTTTCATGTAAGAAAGAAGATTTTCGTGGCGACACTCTCGTGTAAAATATTGTCAGACTTACTGCAGCCACAGTTCTCTGTCACCTCAAACTTTCGGCAATATCCGCCATCGCCTACCTCGGTAGCCGCTGATTGCCGTGGCTGCTTCCCTGGTAGTATCGTGTACCCCATAAACAGCTTCTGATTGGTCGGCAATTAAGTCATGCTGTAATAAATGGTGTCAACGACAACTCTGGTGGCTCTCGTCTCCTACAGGAGATGCTGCTAGTTTTCTGTTTCCTCCCACAAGAGACCATGCCTACTCGATATTACCGACTTCGTCCAAATTTTTCGTAGACTCGTATACGGGTATGACGTCATAACGTTTAAATTTACTACTTCTTTGTTACCAAGTCAATTCGTTACACATTTAGCGGACTTATCCACATATGCTGCTGAATGTACCTGTACTGTGCGACACATATATACGAGTTGAGGAGGAGAGAGAGAGAGAGAGAGAGAGAGGCGGAGAAGGAGGTGGACAGAGAAAGGAAAAAGGAGTAGATGGACAGAAGGAGGGGGGAGAAGAGGAGGTGGAAAGCAGGAGACGGGTAGACAGAAGAGCAGGAGTAGATGACACAGAGATGGGGAAGTGGAAGATGAACAGACAGGGAGAGGCAGAAGGGAATGGACAGAGAATTGAGGGAGTTGGAGAAGGTGAACAGAGAGTGGAATGAGGTGGAGGAAGTGGAATGAGAGGAAGAGGAAAAGGAGATGAACAGAGAGGGAGGTACTGAAAATGGAATAGAGATGGGGAAGGAGTAGACAGACTAATGGAATTGAAATAAATACATACCACAGCAACGCCGAGTACTCAGCTAGTTACTAATATCTTCACAAAAGTCATGAAAAGGAAAGGCAAAGCTAAATTTGGAATTTCAAGAAATTCCCAACAAAAGATTGTAGTTACAGAATAGGTGAAGACTCAGGAAAAAACTTTCGACGAAGGGATTGTAATAAAATTATTGAGGACTTTCCTTGGTTTGATCTGGGTCTTCGACAGCTGCTCACGAAGAACAGGCTCCCCTACTTTTATGATGAACATCACGCCAGCACATCTACGTATCAACTGTAAAATAATGAACACATCTAATTTTATGTACCAAATTCTCATGTACGTCTTACAATCACTTCCTGTATATATATTTGCAATCCAAAGTTTTCCTTTACCTTTTCTTTTCGCGTCTTTTATGAAAATATTATAATACAATAAGCATTAGTTTATTTTATTTGCAGTATAAGTAGCGTAAAAATTGGAAAGTAGGTTTCCACATGGCGACTCCATTCCGTGACCGTCGGACTGCCGTTCTGTAATGCTTCCGCTGCGCCAGTAGCTGTCTAGAAACAACCCTAATATAAATATCTTGTACTTCACCTGACCCGCGCCAAAAATGCTGTTTTTTTTTTTTCGAAGCGTTTATCCATCTGAAGCTCCAACTTCTGTTGCTTATAGTCCTGGCCGAGCGCTCCATGTAACATGAATTAGGACGCAGCCGAAGATGACGAGTAGGCACTGTCCGCTCGTCACCACCGAGAGGTCGCTCCCACGTATCGCTAAGATTACACTGAAGTGCCAAAGAAACTGGTATAGACAATGCGTATTCAAATACAGAGATATGAAAACAGGCAGAATTTTGGGCTGCGATCGGCAACGCCTATACAGGGTGTCCCAGCTATCTTGTCCACCCTAAATATCTCTGGAACAATAACAGCTATTGGAAAACGACTTTCACCGGTATCAATGTAGGGCTGGGGCCCATGAATGTACATATTTGGAAACATTCTAAAACAAAAGCATATATGTTTTTTAACACAAACTTATGTTTTTTTAAATGGATCGCCTATATTTTTTCTTCAGCAATCCATAGCATGACAAAGCACATACACAATGGCGTTGATTGCATCGCAATATTCCCATTACATCCCGAGATATTAAGACGCGAAGTTGACGCTTGAAGCACCCGACATGCGCTGCTAGCGCACGTCCTGAGGCTCAGGCGTGAACCCCATGCTGCCCGTAATCGCGATGTGATTGACATGCGTAATCACACTTCCATACTTATCAAGAGGTCCGAAACGAATAATACGGTCTGCTGCCATCAAGTCTCATAAGCACACAATGGTTTCCCTCTTGCACGTTTTACGTATCGACGTACACAATATTAACCAGTACCGATCTGTGTACACCCGTCAGGTTGTCTTATTTATCCTGCACACCCAAAATAAGGTTTATCTAATGCGTTATATGACCCATTGTGCCTGTCGCGCAGGGCCTGGCTCTACCTAGTCAAGTGTCCAACGTAGTTCCCACTACTGCCACAGTTACCACTTCGCCTTATTTATGATTTGCGACCCATGCAAACTCCTGTACTCCACCACCCTCCGAGCATCCCATTTGTTGTTGCTTTGGCGTGCAGTACACCGCTTGCCAGTGTAGTCGTGCATCAGTGTACTCTAGTGACGGCACGGAGGTAGTACACATTGTGAATAAACGTTGTGTTGTGGAACTTATACTGTACAGTATAATGTACAAACTTGAAGATATGGTAGAAATGCTGCTGATCTATGGAGAATGGACGTTGACGGGAAACACGTTAGGAGATTGTTTGTTTGCTGATAGTACTGTTAGCGAACATTATGATTATTAAGTTAATATGTCTGTTTTCTACCCTACTCTACATACCTGTACTGTACCCTGTTGTAGGTGGACGAAATGCTGTTCAGGCAGAACGACTGTACAGAAGACGATTCCCTGACAAGCCATCGCCTTCGCGCCGGATGTTTGGTCGTCTCACATCTCGTCTACGTGAAACGGGAAGCTTAAATACAAGACCTCGACATCGTCCTGGAACACGCACAGATGAACGTTCTGAAGTTGCTGTGCTCCATACCATAGCTGTGAATCCTCAAATCAGCACACGTCAAATTGAACTTGAAGTTGGTGTGTCGAAATCAAGTGCACAGCGTATTGTTAAACGTCATAAATTTCATCCATACCATGTTCATTTACACCAGGATCTTCATGGAAATGACTTCCGCAATAGGGTAACATTTTGTCGGTGGGCTCAGCAAAAACTTCTGACTAATCCAAGTTTTTTTGCAGATGTTCTCTTTACCGACGAGACATCATTCTCCAACAAAGGAATTGTCAATATGAGGAATATGCATTATTGGTCAGCAGACAATCCAAAATGGCTCCGTCAGGTAGAGCATCAACGTCCGTGAAAAGTTAATGTTTGGTGTGGGATCATTGGAGATACCATTATCGGTCCTTTCTTTATAAATGGCATCCAAAATGGCAGACAATACTCCAGATTTATACGACACAATCTTCCTGTTCTCTTGGACACCGTACCTCTGAACCGGAGAATGGTCATGTGGTATCAGCATGACGGATGCCCTGCACATAGCGCCTTACGAGCACGACGACTTCTGAACCGTAAGTTCCCTGATAGGTGGATTGGACGAGGTGGCCCAGTTAGGTGGCCTGCCCGATCTCCGGACCTTACAACGCTGGATTATTTTCTTTGGGGAGAAGTGAAGGATGCTGTTTACCAACATGAACCAACAACACCAGAGGACATGAAGCAACGTATTATTGATGCTTGTACAGCCATCGAAGAGGAAACAGTATCACGAAGTAGGGCATCCTTCATCCGCAGAGTGACCCTATGTATGCAAGCCAATGGACATCACTTTGAGCATGAGATGTGAACGCTATGTTTAGTATGTAGTGCTGGTATCACAGTGGAAGTTTCCACAAAGGGCCATTTTACTCAGTGATGTTAAGAAACATTTGTTTGCAACTATCTGTTATTTAACGCATTAGATAAACATAACATTGATAATTATGTGATAATAAAACTAATTCGTTAAATATGTTTACAAATGGTTCAAATGGCTCTGAGCACTATGGGACTTAACATCTGTGGTCACCAGTCCCCTAGAACCTAGAACTACTTAAACCTAACTAACCTAAGGACATCAGACACGTCCATGCCCGAGGCAGGATTCGAACCTGCGACCGTAGCAGTCGTGCCGTTCCGGACAGAGTGCCTAGAACCGCTAGACCACCGCGGCCGGCAAACATTCATCTTCTATGTCCTGCCTGAACTTCCCAAATCAAAACATTTTTACCTAAACAACGGTAAAACTTTTAGTCCACTTGCTCGTTTCACTAAAACCATCAACATGAATTTTACTATTACGAGTGAATGATTAACTGTCACTTGCGCTAGATCTACAGTAAAGTAAAGTTTTAACGTTGAACGGCATTACCTTTTTAGTAACGGATTAACGATAAGCGAAGTTAACTTTGTGACTAACGTTGCGGTACACAGATATGTTACAGAACCGCATCACCCCTAGCTCATGGGATAAATACCTGCTGGAATGTTCGACGTTAATGCAGGACCTCTTGGTAAGTATGGAAGTGTGATTACGCATGTCAATCACATCGCGATTACGGGCAGCATGGGGTTCACGCCTGAGCCTCAGGACGTGCGCTACCAGCGCATGTCGGGTGTTTCAAGCGTCAACTTCGCGTCTTAATATCTCGGGATGTAATGGGAATATTGCGATGCAATCAGCGCCATTGTGTATGTGCTTTGTCATGCTATGGATTGCTGAAGAAAAAATATAGGAGGTCCATTTAAAAAAACATAAGTTTGTGTTAAAAAACACATATGCTTTCGTTTTAGAATATTTCCAAATATGTACATTCATGGGCCCCAGCCCTACATTGATACCGGTGAAAGTCGTTTTCCAATAGCTGTTATTGTTCCAGAGATATTTTGGGTAGACAAGATAGCTGGGACACCCTGTATAAGACAGCAAGTGTTCGGCGCAGTTGTTGGATCGATTACTGGTGCTACAATGACAGGTTATTAAGATTTAAGTGAATTTGGGTGTGGTGTTATAGTCGGCTGCACGAGTGATGGGACACAGCATCTCCGAGCTAGCGCCTCCATACGACCATTTCACGAGTGCACCGTGAATATCAGGAATCGGGTAAAACATCAAATCTCCGAAATCACTGAGGCCGAGAGAAGATCCTGCAAGAACGGGACCAACGACAACTGAAGAGAATCGTTCAACGTGGCAGAAGAGCAACCCATCCCTAAAATCTTGCAGATTTCAATGCCGGGCCATCAACAAATGTCAGTGTTCAACGAAACATCATCGATATGCGCTTTCGGAGTGGAAGGCCCACTCCTTTACCCTCGATGACTGCGCGACACAATAGCTCTACGCCTCGCCTGGGCAGGTCAACACCGACATTGTGCCGTTGACGCCTGGAAACATGTAGTCTGGTCGGAAGAGTCTCATTTCTAATTTTATAGAGCGGATTGACGTGTTCGGGTATGGAGACAACCTCAAGAATCCATGGACCCTTCATGTCAGCAATGGACTATTCAAGATGGTGGAGGTCCTGTAATGGTGTGGAACGTATGCTGTTGGAGTGATATGGGACCCCTGATACGTCTAGATACGACTCTGATAGGTGACACGTACACAAGTATCCTGCCTGAGTACCTGCATTCATTCATGTCTATAGTGCATTCCGAAGGACTTTAACAATACCAGCAGGACAATGCGACAGTCCAAACGTCCAGAATTGCTACAGAGTGGGTCCAGGAATACTTTTCTGAGTTTAAACACTTCCGTTGGCCACAAACTCCCCAGACATGAAGGTTACTGAACATATCTGGGATGCCTGGGAAAGTGTTGTCCAGAAGAGGTTTCCGCCCTACTGTACTCTTATGGATTTACGGACAGCGCTGCAGGATTCATGGCGTCAGTTCCCTCCAGCACTACTTCAGGCATTAATTGAGTCCACCCCACGTCGTGTTGCGGCACATCTGTGTGCTCGCGGGACCCCTGCACGATATTAGACAGGTGCACCAGTCTCTTCGGCTCTTCAGTGTATATCCATCATCCCTGTTAAAGGTGTTTTCGCATATTATTATTTCTGGTTAGTAACAGAATCCACGTAGAGGGCGGGCCAAAACTCTTGTTTCATCAAACGGTATTTTGTGTTCGATTGTGAGGACGCTCACAGCGGTTGCTGGTCTCTTAGTTTTCCGATTTTTAATGTGCCATTGGCCTGCACATCAGTCGAGAACGTACGGATGGACTGGCCGATGCTATTGCCTGCGCGCTACTGTCCGTAACTAGGCGCAGAATCTTTGTTATTCTCTTGGACGATCTCAAAATAGTCTTATTACTCGTCTTTATGGGACTCGGCCTACTTTGCTAGACGCACTACAACAGAAAAGAAGGAATACAAACCATGGCTTCTCACGTAATTATGGGTCGGCCTGCTTAGCTGGGTGATAACATGCTTGCGTCCCATGCACTGGGCCCCGGTTCGATTCCAGGGCGGGTTGGAGATTTTCTCGGGGACTGTGTGTTGTGTGGTCCTCATCATCATTTCATCCTTATTATAGGCCGCAAGTCGCCCAGTGTGGCGACAACTGAAATAAGACTTGCGCTTGGCGGCCGAACCTGACTGGCACATCCCGGCCAGCAATACCACACTATCATTTCGTTTATTTACGTAATCATTCAGTATTTTAACTTTTCCTTCTTTGAGCATTCATTTCAGATGATTAACTCTGTGCATCCCGACACTATGAAAAAATATGAATATTAAATATATCAGCGAAATTGTGGTTTGAGGCTAAAAAGGCGAGTTTAAGCCTCCAGAAGCGGACCCCGTCAATAAATTTAGCAGCTATGGTTTTTTTTTCCCCTCAGTTATTTGCTGGATGTACTCCAGCCTCTGACTTTCCCTACAGTTTTTGCCCTCTGTAACTCCCTCTTCCACCATGGAAGTCACTTCCTGATATCTTAACAGATATCTTATCATCCCGTCCCTTCTCCTTGTCATTGTTTTATACATATTCCTTCCTCTCCAGTTCTGCGAACAATCTCCTCATTCCTCAACTTATCAGTCCACTTAATTCTCAACACTCGTCTGTAGCACCACATCTCAAATGCTTCGATTCTCTTCTGTTCCGGTTTTCCCACAGTCATGTTTCACTATCATACAATGCTGTGATACAAATGTACGTCTCAGAAATATCTTCCTCAAATTAAAGCCAATGTTTGATATAAAAAGACTTCTCTTGGCCAGGAATGCCCTTTTTAACCGTGCTAGTCTGCTTTAGATGTCGTCCTTGCTCCGTTCATTAGTGGTTATTTTGCTGCCTAGGTAGCTGAATTCCTTAACTTCAACTACTTCGTGACTCTCAATCCTGAAGTTATGTTTCTCGCCGTTCTCACTTCTGCTACTTCTCATTACTTTAGCCTTTCTTCGATTTACTCTCTATATTCTGTACTTATTAGACTTTACATTCCATTCAGAAGATCATGTAATTCTCCTCCACTTTCACTCAGGACAGCAATGTAATCAGCGAATCGTATCACCGATACCCTTCACCTTGAAGTTTAATTCCACTTCTGCACCTTCCTTTTATTTCCATCATTGCTTCTTCAATGTACAGTTAGATCAGTAGCGGTGAAAGACTACCTCCCATTATTACACCCTTTTTAATCAGAACTCTTCGTTCTAAGTCGTCTACTCTCATTATTCCCTCTTGGCTGTTGTACATATTGTATAGTACCCGTCTCTCCCTATACCTTACCCCTATTTTTCTCAGAATTTCGAACATGTTGCACCATTTTACATTGTCGAACGCATTTTCCAGATCGATAATTCCGATGAACGTATTTTCATTTTTCTTTAGTCTTGCTTCCATTATCAACCGCAACGTCAGAATTGTCTCTCTGGTGCCTTTACCTTTACTAAAACCAAACTGTTGGAAACTCTGCGCGCTGAGATATGTATCAGTGTGGGTCGGCTTAGACTAAACACAGTGGCTTAGACGTCCATCCGCCTATCATTGTAACAGAACATCTCAAAATTACAACTTTCCTTCCCCCCCTCTCTCTCTCTCTCTCTCTCTCTCTCTCTCTCTCTTTCTCTCTCTCTCTCTCTCTGTCTCGCCAGAGATCCTGATGTTTGGGTGCATGCTGTTCAAGAACACATTTTTCATGTCTTTGCAACAAATAATACGAAAGCTCTAAATTTTATCCCATAAACATTTCATTTCTATTTCGGATCTTTAGACACTCCATTGCTTTTATGAAAGAAAAACTGTTTTATTCATTTCTCTTTCTTGTGGTTTTGCCCTCATTGTGTGAAGACTTCGATAACGTAAATTAGACTAACTTATACGAAGCTATGGAAAAATGGAGACAAAAATTCAGAAATGGATGACTAATATCTTCATTTTGGACATGCAATGTGAGAAAACCCATGAAAAGCTTATTCATGGTACGAATTGTGTTAGAATGGTTAGAAGTTTATCACCATCGCTCTTTCATTTGTAAAGTACACGATGTGATTAAAAGTATCCGGACTCCTCCCTGAAAATCACTTACAAGTGCGTGGCGCCCTCCATCGGTAATGCTGGAATTCAATATGGTGTTGACCCACCCTTAGCCGTGATGACAGCATTCACTCTCGCAGGCATTCGTTCAGACAGGAGCTGGAAGGTTTCTTGGGGAATGGCAGCCCATTCTTCACGGATTGATGCACTGAGGAGAGGTATCGATGTCGGTCGGCGAGGCCTGGCACGAGGTCAGCGTTCCAAAACATCCCAAAGGTGTTCTGTAGGGTTCAGGTCAGGACTCTGTGCAGTCCAGTCCATTGCAGGGATGTTGTTATCATGTAACCAGACCACCACAGGACGTGCATTCTGAACAGATGCTCTATATTGTTGAAAGATGCAATCGCCATCCCCGAATTGCTCTTCAACAGTGTGAAGCAAGATGATGCTTAAAACATCAGTGTAGGCCTGTGCTCTGATAGTGCCACGCAAAACAACAAGGGGTGCAAGCCCCCTCCATGAAAAACACGACCATACCGTAACACCACCGCCTCCGAATTTTACTGTTGGCACTACACACGGTAGCAGATGACGTACACCGGGCATTCGCCATACCCACACCCTGCCACCGGATCGCCACAACGTGTACCGTGATCCGTCGCTCCACCCAACGTTTTTCCACTGTTCAATCGTCCAATGTTTACGCTTCTTACACCAATCAGTATCAACTATGGAGCATGAGAGAACAAATATGTGCTGTAGTGGTGTAAGTAAGAGTGTGAATAGGAACAGTAATGATAATGAATCAGGTGATATGAAAGCTACCTTAGTGTAATTTGATGTGAAACATGTCCATGCAGTAATGCCTGAATCTAGTATTTTCATTGGTGGAGAGGTATGTGAAGGTACAAGCTCCAGTAATGTGGGTGAGATTAATTGTGAGAAGGCAGTTGTTCCTGTGACAGGTGTTATAGGTGATAGGAACATTCAGAATGTAGATCGAGTTGATGTTTTTTAGTAGAAGCTGTGAATACTAATGAAGTGAGTAAACGAATGAGTGAAGAAGTTGTGTGGGCACATTTCTTGGGCCTTGATGATCACCCCATGGTTAATGGTAAGGATGATAGCAGTGGACCTTAGTAGGACAATATAGAGAGTGATTTTGATGCTAGTGACTAGGCTGCCAGGATTAAATAGTTTCAGAAATGAACAACCGGAGAATGGAAGTTTATTAAGATCAATATCAGGTTATATAATTTAGTTAAGTACTTTCAAGCCCATATGCAAGTCAATATTACTAATAACTGCTCTCCAGGTACGCCACCTTTTTGTATTTTAGGCAGACCACTCAACTTGAATGGCCTTCAATTCTTCACAAGTTTGTCAGACAGGCCACAGTTCTTTAGTACCTCCCCTGTCCTCCTGCTAAGAACTGATGTGAGATCCAGTTTGAGAATCTGGTATGTGCTATCTTCCAATTACAAACTCATTGTATCATCTAGGATAACCATAGCGTTCTCCTGTCAGTCAGTAAGATAACAAACTCTTCATCCTTCTCCAAGGATTTGAGTCCTTGTCTGTCCACTCTGTTAATATAAGACTTAAGGTGCTTGTCGGTCGCTAAAACCCAGATAGTATAAAGTCTTACTTCATCTGTCCCTTCTTGTGGATGATCCCCCATTGCTGGTTCTACTCAACTGATGATCACAGCTTTGTGGAGCTGGAGCGAAGTTAAGTACTTTACTGAAAATCGAGAGGGAGGCATCGTCACATTCCTTATCGAAGAAACTGACGACACTGCAGTTAACGACACTGTAAGCAACAGTTCCTTGTTCACAGTAAAGGCATTCGAATTCATCAGCCTTTTTCGATGTTGTCTTGCCTACATTAAGTCGTTGATATGCAGCCAAAGTCATGTCTACTCAGTCCCATTCCCTTGGTGAGAGAGGTGCAGAAAGAAATAAATGGCAGCTAAATAAGGAGCGAGCGCTGACATCAGCTTCGTACCTTGTATGATTTATGTTCTCCATGCTGATACTCCTTGATGATAGCATACCTTACAAATTAAAATGTTGTATAGGTGTTTTATGAAACTGAGATGTTTAGTATAAATTATTTAGTATAGAACACGCACTAACACACACACACACACATATATATATATATATATATATATATATATATATATATATATATATATATATATATATGTTGTTGTTGTGGTCTTCAGTCCTGAGAGTGGTTTGATGCAGCTCTCCATGCTACTCTATCCTGTGCAAGCTTCTTCATCTCCCAGTACTTACTGCAACCTACATCCTTCTGAATCTGCTTAGTGTATTTATCTCTTGGTCTCCCTCTACGATTTTTACCCTCCACGCTGCCCTCCAATGCTAAATTTGTGATCCCTTGAAGCCTCAAAACATGTCCTACCAACCGATCCCTTCTTCTAGTCAAGTTGTGCCACAAACTTCTCTTCTCCCCAATCCTATTCAGTACCTCCTCATTAGTTACGTGATCTACCCACCTTAACTTCAGCATTTTTCTGTAGCATAACATTTCGAAAGCTTCTATTCTCTTCTTGTCCAAACTAGTTATCGTCCATGTTTCACTTCCATACATGGCTACACTCCATACAAATGCTTTCAGAAACAACTTCCTCACACTTAAATCTATACTCGATGTTAACAAATTTCTCTTCTTGAGAAACGCTTTCCTTGCCATTGCCAGTCTACATTTTATATCCTCTCTACTTCGACCATCATCGGTTATTTTACTCCCTAAGTAGCAAAACTCCTTCACTACTTTAAGTGTCTCATTTCCTAATCTAATTCCCTCAGCATCACCCAACTTAATTTGACTACATTCCATTATTCTCGTTTTGCTTTTGTTGATGTTCATCTTATATCCTCCTTTCAAGACACTGTCCATTCCGTTCAACTGCTCTTCCAAGTCCTTTGCTGTCTCTGACAGAATTACAATGTCATCGGCGAACCTCAAAGTTTTTACTTCTTCGCCATGAATTTTAATACCCACTCCGAATTTTTCTTTTGTTTCCTTTACTGCTTGCTCAATATACAGATTGAATAACATCGGGGAGAGGCTACAACCCTGTCTCACTCCTTTCCCAACCACTGCTTCCCTTTCATGCCCCTCGACTCTTATAACTGCCATCTGGTTTCTGTACAAATTGTAAATAGCCTTTCGCTTCCAATATTTTACCCCCGCCACCTTCAGAATTTGAAGGAGAGTATTCCAGTTAATATTGTCAAAAGCTTTCTCTAAGTCTACAAAAGCTAGAAACGTAGGTTTGCCTTTTCTTAATCTTTCTTCTAAGATAAGTCGTAAGGTCAGTATTGCCTCACGTGTTCCAACATTTCTACGGAATCCAAACTGATCTTCCCCGAGGTCGGCTTCTACCAGTTTTTCCATTCGTCTGTAAAGAATTCGCGTTAGTATTTTGCAGCTGTGACTTATTAAACTGATAGTTCGGTAATTTTCACATCTGTCAACACCTGCTTTCTTTGGGATTGGAATTATTATATTCTTCTTGAAGTCTGAGGGTATTTCGCCCGTCTCATACATCGTGCTCACCAGATGGTAGAGTTTTATCATGACTGGCTCTCCCGAGGCCATCAGTAGTTCTATTGGAATGTTGTCTACTCTCGGGGCCTTGTTTCGACTCAGGTCTTTCAGTGCTCTGTCAAACTCTTCACGCAGTATCTTATCTCCCATTTCGTCTTCATCTACATCCTCTTCCATTTCCATAATATTGTTCTCAAGTACATCGCCCTTGTATAAACCCTCTACATACTCCTTCCACCTTTCTGCCTTCCCTTCTTTGCTTTGAACTGGGTTGCCATCTGTGTTCTTGATATTCATACAAGTGGTTCTCTTCTCTCCAAAGGTCTCTTTAGTTTTCCTGTAGGCAGTATCTATCTTACCCCTAGTGAGACAAGCCTCTACATCCTTACATTTGTCCTCTAGCCATCCCTGCTTAGCCATTTTGCACTTCCTGTCGATATCATTTTTGAGACGTTTGTATTCCTTTTTGCCTGCTTCATTTACTGCATTTTTATATTTTCTCCTTTCATCAATTAAATTCAATATTTCTTCTGTTGCCCAAGGATTTCTATTAGCCCTCGTCTTTTTACCTATTTGATCGTCTGCTGCCTTCACTACTTCATCCTTCAGAGCTACCCATTCTTCTTCTACTGTATTTCTTTCCCCCATTCCTGTCAATTGTTCCCTTATGTTCTCCCTGAAACTCTCTACAACCTCTGGTTCTTTCAGTTTATCCAGGTCCCATCTCCTTAAATTCTCACCTTTTTGCAGTTTCTTCAGTTTCAATCTGCAGTTCATAACCAATATATTGTGGTCAGAATCCACATCTGCCCCAGGATATGTCTTACAATTTAAAACCTGGTTCCTAAATCTCTGTCTTGCAATTATATAATACATACCTTTTAGTATCTCCAGGATTCTTCCAGGTATACAACCTTCTTTTATGATTCTTGAACCAAGTGCTAGCTATGATTAACTTATACTCTGTGCAAAATTCTACAAGGCGGCTTCCTCTTTCATTCCTTCCCCCCAATCCATATTCGCCTACCTTCTCTCCCTTTTCTTACTGACGAATTCCAGTCACCAATGACTATTAAATTTTCGTCTCCCTTCACTACCTGAATAATTTCTTTTATCTCGTCATACATTTCATCAATTTCTTCATCTGCCGAGTTAGTTGGCATATAAACCTGTACTACTGTAGTAGGCATGGGCTTTGTGTCTATCTTGGCCACAATAATGCGTTCACTATGCTGTTTGTAGTAGCTAACCTCCTATTTTTTTATTCATTATTAAATCTACTCCAGCATTACCCCTATATGATTTTGTATTCATAACCCTGTAATCACTTGACCAAAAGTCTTGTTCCTCCTGCCACCGAACTTTACTAATTCCCACTATATCTAACTTTAACCTATCCATTTCCCTTTTTAAATTTTCTAACCTACCTGCCCGATTAAGGGATCTGACATTCCACGCTCTGATCCGTAGAACGCCAGATTTTTTTCTCCTGATAACGACGTCCTCCTGAGTAGTCCCCGCCCGGAGATCCGAATGGGGGACTATTTTACCTCCGGAATATTTTACCCAAGAGGACGCCATCATCATTTAATCATACAGTAGAGCTGCATGTCCTTGGGAAGAATTACGGCTGTAGTTTCCCCTTGCTTTCAGCCGTTCGCAGTACCAGCACAACAAGGCCATTTTGGTTAATGTTACAAGGCCAGATCATTCAATCATCCAGACTGTTGCCCCTGCAACTACTGAAAACGCTGCTGCCCCTCTTCAGGAACCACATGTTTGTCTGGCCTCTCAACAGATACCCCGCCATTGTGGTCGCACCTACGGTACGGCCATCTGTATCGCTGAGGCACGCAAGCCTCCCCACCAACGGCAAGGTCCATGGTTCATGGGGAGAACATATATATATATATATATATATAGTTAGTCTGTTTCCTCTTGGTCAGCGCACATACATCGAGAACATGCATAACAGGCACTCACATGCCATGCTGAAATTCACCTGTATAACACCACTGGATGGCAAAAACAAAGTCCCAATTCCTCTATAACTGAGATGCTCCATTTTGTTTGGGGGTCCTCTATGTGTACCACGACTGCAGACCAATACCTGGAAACAAAAAAAAATGTATTAAGAAAGTTTATTTTATCAAATTAATAATTAATACTCTCTGGATACCCTCTTAGGTTAAGTCAAATGGAATCATTATTCTTAAGTAATTTCCATTTGCCCCTCAATCTTTCGCCACGCTGTTGCCAGTTCTATCAAAAGTCTATTTTTCAGTGTACCGTCCTCAGAAGTTCAGAAAACAATTTGAGCTTTGATCCCAGTTTCGCTATATCAAAATATTTCTTTAATAATTGGAAAGACTTTCAAGCATTTTTCAAAGTCAAGAAAATAGTTTCTAATAGCTTTATTTATATAAACTAGGCTATAAAAATGTGTGTGTAAGTCCTGCATCTCCTTCTAAACCAGAGGGACTACTTCAACCAAGTTCGGGACACGTATTGCTCGATATATGAGTGTCAGCATTTTGGGAGTCAGAACCTCCTAGCTTCGATGAAAGCAGGGATATGTGTAAAAAATAGGTTTCTGCCCCTGACATGGGTTGGCTTAAATGACAGATGTGTTGTGTGGGTAGTATTAGCATACCTTTCAGGGGTTCGTGTGCAGATGGGGACAACTGAGGAGCCGGTCACTGTAGCCGAGCGGTTCTAGGCGCTTCAGTCAGGAAAAATGCTGCTGCTACAGTCGCAGGTTCGAATCCTGCCTCAGGTATGGATGTATGTGATGTCCTCAGGTTAGTTAGGTTTAAGTAGTTCTAAGTCTAGGGAAGTGATGAACTCAGATATTAAGTCCCATAGTGCTTAGAGCCATTTGAATCATTTGAACAACTGGGGAAAGAGAGAGGAAGGAGAGAAGGTAGACAGTAAATAAAGGGGAGGATGAAATGGTCACAGAAATAGGGGAAGTAGATGAACAGAGAAGGTGGTGAAAGGAATGGAAAGAGAGAGGAAGCAACATGAATACCTTATGCAGCAAACAACATTGATGACCACCTGATTGAAAAACTTAAAGGTAATGGGATTTCGCTATTCAGTTGGATGACGCTACAGGCAACCACAGTGATATTTATCTAATTTGTTACATGTGATTTATACATGATAACAAATTTATTGAAGATCTTTTCCGCAAAATAATAATAGCTGGAACAAAAACAGACGTTTGTGAAATATTACAGTCTTTTATGGAAGCAAACCACATTAAATGGTACAATTGTGCAGGTGTGTCTTTGTGTGTGTATGTGTGTGTGTGTGTGTGTGTGTGTGTGTGCTGCAAGATGTTTGTGCTATAGGGACACACTGTTTTATTCATTAAGAAGCACTAACATCAAAACACTCAAAATATATGAGCCCTTTCCCTCATAAAACTCCTCAATCAGTGATCGAAGTGGTAATGTTCTTTAATAGTCGGTCACTAAAGTCGAGATGTTTTCAACAAATGCATGCCAGTATAAGAGCTAGCATATTTCCTTAATTTATTACGGTGACCCTCGCTAGCTTACACGTGGGACTATCTTAACAAGGATATGAATTCGGAAATGAACTTTACTCTTACCCATTCAAGAGAAACATTCGAGTTCTGAGGCTGCTCGTAGACACTGACTTTGAATTGAAACTAACGTATCTTTCTGACATCTTTGAACAACTCTATTAACCGAAAGTGTCTCTTCAAATTCAAGGAACAACATTCTGCAACTGGCAGACGATATTTCAGCCTTCAGAAAAAAAAAATACTATGTGAAAGAGAAAGTTGGATGATAAAGATACACAGGACATAAAAGTTTTTCCTATTCTATACACGGTTTTAGAAGCCAATGACTTTCCGTCGAATGAAGAAATGAAGTCTGTATTTGTCGATCAATTAACTATAATTAGTGACTGGTGATGCAGGAATGTCTGCCATTAGGCAACAAGATCCCACGAGTTTGTTAGCTTTTGCAACATCCTACATAAGTGAGGTAGGTTTTCCAGAATTGGCAGGCATCAATACGAAATATTTAATTTTTTCTTATTTATTTAGCCTAATCAAATAAGAGCTTTTTGTTTCCTATATCGGACCAGAATTTTACTCATACACTATTCTTTACATTATAAATGCCTAAGAAAAAACAATTTAATATGGCAAATACTAGTAAAATATCATTAAGGGATTTAAAATTCATCGGAATTTATGCAGAAGCAATTTGAATAGACAGTACTGTTTAGGAACTAATAAATTTGATGTTAGAAGTACTTCTTCTACTAATACTGTTACTGCTGCTGCGACTTATAGTAATAATAGTACTATTGCTACGACTACTACTTACTATAATAATAATAATAATAATGGCGATAGTGGCGATATAGAGCACGAGTAAAAGTGGAGAGACAGATGCCATTCGCAGTTTCCGATCTTGTACCGAGATTTGAAAGGCTTGTGATGAAGAATCAAGGTCATCTTTCATACTAACTTCGTCGCTAGAATAAGACGTAATAGTAAATGAAAAGTGGTATATTGCCCAAGTTCTATAGGGTTAATTTATTGCGTAATCCCGTTTTTGGCAGTTAAAGTCTGATGATGGCCTTGTACACCGAAAACCGGTTAACGCAATAAATTAACCCTGTAGAATTTCAGCAACGTAGTGCTTTTCATTTATTATAATGTTGTTCTAGCAAGAACCGACGGAAGAAAATGAGCCAGTCTGGTGAGATTCAGGTCATAGGGGCCAAGGGACTTTAAATGTTTGAACATTACTGCTATAAAGGCGTAATGTGCAAATCTATAACGGGTAAGTGCCAAAAGAATAATTCCGAGTTATTCAGTTTTTTTAGACAAAAATATGCCAATGAAAAAACTTTAACAATATTTTTTAAATTTATTGTGTACAGGTAGAGTCACACATTCGTTGCTAACTTTTTTAAGTTAGCTTCCTTCTATGAATCAAAATAAATATTTTATTTTCAAAAACGTAGAGAATGCTAAATGCCTCACAGGTATCAAGCAAAAACGATCTAAGTGCCAATGAAAGAAATCTCAAGCATTTATCAGTTCTGTTAATAAAAAACATTTCATACAGACACTATCCTGTGATTATATTATTTTTAACCGTTCTTTTAATTTTATAGAGCACAAACTAATTTTAATTGTTACCTGTTCGAAATATCATGCACCATATGTTGCAGATCCTTTTGCTTTGCCGGCGAGTGTGGCCGTGCGGTTCTAGGCGCTTCAGTCCGGAACCGCGTGACCGCTACGGTCGCAGGTTCGAATCCTGTCTCGGGCATGGATGTGTGTGGTGTCCTTAAGTTAGTTAGGTTTAAGTAGTTCTAAGTTCCAGGGGACTGATGACCACAGATCTTAAGTCCCATAGTGCTCAGAGCCATTTGAACCATTTGAACTTTTACTTTTCAGTTGACAGGTGTTTTCATATTGTTGTGACGGTAAAACAAAGTTCTTTATTACGTCAGTTACAGTCCCTTTCTTGAAAATCTTGTAGACGCTTCTGTCTTCATGTCTTCTCTGATCTTGACGACACCAGGTGCAATGCTTTTCACTGAAATCCAACTACGTTTGGAAATATTTACTTTCGTTGTGATAATGTGTGTATCGGCTGCTTTTTTTCTTTTTTTAAATAAAAAGGTAGAAGCAAGTTTCAACTTAAGCATAGTCTCAGTCACGTTGCAAACAGTTACAAAGGTTTGTGGCACTTAGCCCACCTTGCCTCACCAGTGAGTGGGCACATACTGCTCATGTTATCTTTCGGGTCCAACATCCACTAGTAGGCATGACTGTAGCGTCTTGCCCGCTTTTCAGTTTGTTAGCAACGTCTCTTTGCTTGATTTTTCGCATCTGGGTATTAAAAAAAAAAAAAATTGGCACTTAGCCCATTATTGATTTGCACTCTACAGATATTATTCACACTGGCAGTAGCCGTGGAAACCTACACATTTAAAATATGTAGGTGCAATTATAGCAAAGCTACAGGTAAGAAATAAGTGTACATAGAAGTAGTTCGTCACCACAAGACACTGGCTGTTAAAAACTAAAATGGCAAGAACTAGTTAAGACGTGCTACTCCAATAAAAATTATTCCCCTTTTAGATTTCAGGGACACAACAGTTCATTTTTCTTATAGGGCTCTCTCTGCCAGCGTAAACTACACACATTTGAAGTAGAGCGACCGATGCTCTTTTAAACGCTGCGTCAGAAAATAAAATTCTTTTAATACATATCGGATTTAATTATCTCCTCTCCTAAGGTATTACCATTTACGTCCTCTTTGAAATGAGAGCTCGAGGAGAGAAGCCTTATGTAGCCTTTATGTGACGAATCCTGCAGTCTTATTATCTTTTCTTTGTTATTTATTAGAGGGCTTCCTCATTGTCCGCTGATTAAAGTACTTTTCCACTTACCATCTACCAGGAGCCTCAAAAAATTTCTGCCTAATTTATGACCTCTTCTGTTCATATTATCTTCTGGTACGTTCATTACCTCCTCTGTTGCTGCCTGTTAAAATAACTTAACGTTTATAAAGGAAAGCACAAAAATTTAGATTAAACAATTTAGTTAATCGGCCATCAACAGGCATCAAAGAGGCTGCAGTACTGAAGAACATCTTTAAAATCTTATTCCTCATGGATAGTGAGGTGCAGTAAGAGAGCGAATGGCATGTCGGACAGTGCAATTGTGACGTAAGTATCAATGTTTAAAATAAACATATATAAATGTGAACAATATGTATGGGAATACATTAAGGCTAAACACTGAAAAAACAGTATATATGTATGAGTGAAGGGGAAGAGGGCAATACGAGCAAAAATAAATCATGGAACACCTGAATCTAAAATTGCAGTTGCTGTAAGTGCTACGTAAAAGGTACAGTCATATAAATGACTATAAAAAATTACACTCACAAAAATAATATGTACGTCAAGTGGAACAAAAGCCTTTGCAGCAGAGTAATTTATACATTCACAGTAAAATACGATAAATACAAGTCAAAGGTATGGAAAAATAACTTGAAATGTTATTACAATTGGAATGTGATGCAGAAAAAGTGACAGTTACAACACAGTTGGACATGTTTATCCTAAACTGTGCATCAGTACATATGACGAATTACTCTTTAATGCAGGGAAGAGGTATACACAGGGTAGTCCATTGATAGTGACAGGGCCAAATATCTCACGAAATAAGCATCAAACGTAAAAACTACAAACAACGAAACTCGTCTAGTTTGAAGGGCGAAACCAGATGGCGCTATGGTTGATCCGCTAGATGGCGCTGCCATAGGTCAAACGGATATCAACTGAGTTTTTTTAAATAAAAATCCCCATTTTTATTACATATTCGTGTAGTACGTAAAGAAAATTAGTGTTTTAGTTGGACCACTTTTTTAGCTTTATGATGGATAGCGCTGTAATAGTCACAAACGTATAAGTACGTGGTATCACGTAACATTCCGCCAGTGCGGACGGTATTTGCTTCGTGATACATTACCCATGTTAAAATGGACCGTTTACCAATTGCGGAAAAGCTCGTTATTGTGTTGATGTATGGTTATTGTGATCAAAATGCCCAACGGGCGTGTGCTATGTATGCTGCTCGGTGTCCTGGACGACATCATCCGAGTGTCCGGACCGTTCACCAGATAGTTACGTTATTTAAGGGAACAGGAAGTGTTAAGCCACATGTGAAACGTCAACCACGACCTGCAACAAATGATGATGCCCAAGTACGTGTTTTAGCTGCTGTCGCGGCTAATCCGCACATCAGTAGCAGACAAACTGCGCGAGAATCGGGAATCTCAATAACGTCGGTGTTGAGAATTCTACATCAACATCGGTTGCACCCGTACCATATTTCTATGCACCAGGAATTGCGTGGCGACGAGTTTGAACGTCATGTACACTTCTGCCACTGGCCACACGAGAAATTACGGGATGATGACAGATTTTTGCACGCGTTCTACTTAGCGATGAAGTGCAATTCACCAACAGCGGTAACGTAAACCGGCATAATACGCTCTATTGAGCAACGAATAATCCACGATGGCTGCCACAAGTCGAACATCAGCGACCTTGGCGGATTAATGTATGGTGCGGGATTATGGGAGGAAGGATAATTGGCCCCCATTTTATCGATGGCTATCTAAATGGCGCAATGTATGCTGATTTCCTACATGTTACTACAAGATGTTTCACTGCATGACAGAATGGCGATGTACTTCCAACATGATGGATATCCGGCACATAGCTCGCGTGTGGTTGAAGCGGTATTGAATAGCATATTTCATGACAGGTGGATTGGTCGTCGAAGCACCATACCATGGCCTGCACTTTCACCGTATCTGACGTCCCCGGATTTCTTTCTGAGTGGAAATTTGAAGGTTATTTGCTATCGTGACCCACCGACAACGCCTGATAACATGCGTCAGCACATTGTCAATGCATGTGCGAACATTACGGAAGGCGAACTACTCGCTGTTGAGAGAATGTCGTTACACGTATTGCCAAATACATTGAGGTTGAAGGACATCATTTTGAGCATTCATTGCATTAATGTGGTATTTACAGGTAATCACGCTGCAACAGCATGCGTTCTCAGAAATGATAAGTTCTCAAAGGTACATGTATCACATTGTAACAACCGAAATAAAATGTTCAAACGTACCTACGTTCTGTATTTTAATTTAGAAAACCTACCTGTTGCCAACTGTTTGTCTAAAATTGTGAGTCATATGTTTGTGACTATTGCAGCGCCATCTGTCACAAAGCAAAAAAAGTGGCCCAACTAAAATATTCATATTTCTTTACGTACTACACGAATATGTAATAAAAAATGAGGGTTCCTATTAAAAACAAAAAAGCAGTTGATATCTGTTTGACCTATGGCAGCGCCACCTAGCGTACCAACCATAGAGCCATCCGGTTTCCCCCTTCAAGCTAGACAAGTTTCGTTCTTTGTAGTTTTTTCGTTTGACGGTTATTTTGTGAGATATTTCGCCCGTTCACGATCAATGGACCACCCTGTATCGTAAAACAACAGAACATATAACAATTTGGAATACTCTGACAATCACGATAAAAAATAAATACAAAGAAAAATAGATATATAGAATGATACAGACAGTGTGGAAAGAAACGGAGACATCTGGGGCTAAAGTGATGTTTAGAATACAGGAAGTATGAAGCTTAGTTTGATCATTTCCTTTTAAATGAGCACTGAGTGCCAGAAGGCGACATCTCCAGCGCTAACAACATTCACTTTTTGCCCTATGGAGTACATGTGACTTTGGGACTGTGGCTGATAGCTGAGACCCTCTGTGCGCTCTCAGTAAGTGTGGAATCAGGGAGAAACATGTTCAGCCAGTGGGGTTTCTGTATTGCTGCCAACCTGATGAAGGTAAAAAATTATTACACTCCAAACAAATATTTTTAAACATTTCAGTGTTATCTATTGTTGTAACTGGTCTTTTTTGTAGACAATACGCTGGTGTTTTCTTCACATTGCAGGCAATTTTATAGTTAGACTTGAGTGTTTTTTCTACAGTCTGTGTAGCTAAGTATTTAAGTATACTGTTTTCTGTAAACATTGCAAGACACAGTAGATAGTGTTCAAAAGAAGAATATGATTTTCAGTTTTTGTTTCTGTTGTGCTTAGTGAGGATTGAGCTCTAGCCGCTAATGGAGCCAATCGCTTTTACGGTGTTTTGAGCCTGCTTCGATATTTTCTTTGAACATTGGAACAAATATAAGACGAACCACATTGACTTTACAGCTATATGCGTATTTGCTATTGGTTGTTGATGGGTGAAAGGTAATACCATGTCAGCAGCACATTTTTCTATGATTATGTCACAATTTCACAGTCAAAGATATGTCCTCTGTTTTAACACCTCGCACTCTGTGTGTAATATCTTTTCAAAGTTGTTGACTATGTTCATATAAGACGAAAATCAGTTGCCTAAATACATTAATACTATAAAAGATTCATATTACTGCGCTTGTTGTTTATAAAAAATACATTAAATCCGTAATCGACCAATTTACTTTTTAATTAACGTATGTTCTTAATTTTTGGAAGATCATATCCGACTACCCATTTTCTATTTTCTGGAAATGTGTGGAAGGTTCGTTCACTTATGGCCTAGATGTGAAATTCTGGACCGTCCTCAGTTGAAGACATTGAGCTCTTGGTATTTATAAAAGGTTTAACCCAATTTTCTTTTCAAAACCGAAAATTAGTTATGGCATAATATGATATCTGGGAAAGTATTCCGCACAGGAGTAACAAGTTGTTCTAGGCTTTCCTTTACAGTTCTTAAACTGCCATCTTCTTTGCTTCTCACGCTTCAGACTATGTGCAGTTTCTGGTCATGTCGCATGTCTGGTGTATTATTCCTGGTAAATGAGACGTATTTTTTGGCTCTTCCCTTTCTTGACCCCATTTCTGCAGGTATGTTCTGACAATCAATCTTCTGGATTCATTTACAGAAAGTGAAATATCTTTATTACACCTCTTGAATGCCGGATATGCATTTAAAACAGGCATATCTATCATCCTTGTAAAAAGGCACCAGTACTATTCTTATTGACAACGCAACTGTATGTTTATTAGCCTACCACGAGTATTGACGCCTCTCATTAAAACTTGTATGGCTTCAGTAAATGTGGTTGTGGAACACTAAACTTTTCTTTCTGGGATGAATTCTATAGTTGGACTTTGACGTCCGGCATGATGCCAATATCAGTTGCTTGGGCAACACAAGTGCTATCATTCCATTTTGGGACCAGAACTTCCTTCCCTCTGTCAAAGCTGAACTCAACATACCCCATCGCTTTCTTATTCATTACTCTATCTGGTGATAGGGGGATATTCCTTGTCCAGTTTCCTCTTATGGTTCCACTTGCATGGAATACTAGTTCTTTGAGTCCCACGATCAAGTCACGACTAGTAAAGTAACAATAAAAAAATACTTAGTAAGTGTTCAGCTCATCATTAATGGACATTTTAAATACTAGTTTGGAACTCAGTGGTAGATCCTCATTGTCATCCTTCTAATCGTTCCCACAATGTAGCCTCAGTAACACATAAGGCACATAGTTTATACCCAAAGCACACGGGCATGAGTTTGATAAACTGCTTTATAGGTTGATGTCCATAGTATCTCACAATCATTTTATCAACTGCATAGTTTCTTGAAAGACTCCCCATCTTTGATAATATTGTTCCAGAGCCTCTGCTAATAGTTGTTTTTTTGGAGATTTGCCACTTTTGCTTTCATTGGCTTTTTTATTATCTTTCAAATTTAATATATATTTCAATTCAAGATACCTCTAATGACTCATTGCATCTTTCGCTATTTCAACATCAAGATCATCATCTTCGCATCGAAAAATCTCTTTTGCCAGACAGTTTACAAAAGCCAGTAAAGATCAACCTCCACCTTCAGAAGACAGGCGAGATATCTACTAAACTAGCTACGAGGATTACCATTGTCCCTCTTGGCACTCGTTATCCTTGTACATCCTCCTTTCCAACCAGATCTTCGTCTACTCCCAGTATTCTTAGCTGATGATGTCTCCTAAAGTTTCCTTTCCCCAGAACTCGCTATATCAGAAACCCTCTCTCGACACTTATAAATTCTTCATATATCTACCACTATCATTATTGTTATTACACTGAAGCGCCAAAGACACTGGTATAGGAATACATATTCAAATGCAGAGATATATAAACAGGCAGAATACGGCGCTGCGGTCGGCAACGCCTATATGCAAGTGCCTGGCGCAGTTGTTAGATCGCTTACTGGTGCTCCAAGGCAGGTTATCAAGATTTAAGTGGCGATGAAGAGAGGATTTTCCCGTATGACCATTTCACGAGTGAACTGTGAATATCAGGAATCAGGTAAAACATCCAATCTTCGACATCGCTGTGGCCGGAAAAAGATCCTGCTAGAAGGGGACCAACGGCGAGTGAAGAGCATCGATCAACGTGACAGAAGAGTAATCCTTGGGGAAACTGCTGCTCGGCCATCAATAAGTGTCAGCGAACGAACCATTCAACAAAACATCATCGGTATGGGCTTTCAGAGCCAAAGGTCCACTCGTGTACCCTTGATGAGTGCACGACACAAAGCTTTACGCCTCGCCTGGGCCCGTCAACACTGGCATTGGACTGTTGATACTGGAAACATGTTGCCTGGTGGACCAGTCTCGTTTGAAATTGTATCGAGCGGATGGACGTGTACAGATATGGAGATAACCGCATGGATCCTTGGACCCAGCATGCCAGCATGGAACTGTTCAAGCTGGTGCAAACTCTGTGTTGGTATGAGGTGTGTGGATTTGGAGTGACATGGGACCCCTGATACGTTTAGATACGACTCTGGCAGGTGACACGTACGTAAGCATCCTGTCTGATCACCTACATCCATTCATGTCCATTGTGCAGTGTGACGGAGTTGAGCAATTCCAGCAGGACAATGTGACAGTCCAGAAGTGCTACAGGGTGGCTCCACGAACACTCTTCTAAGTTGTAACTTTTCCGTTTATTTCGTGTTGCGGCGATTCTGCCTGCTCGCGGGGGCCCTACACAATATTAGGCAGGTGGACCAGTTTCTTTGGCTCTTCAGTGTATTATTATCACTATTAGTGGTAGCAGCTGCAGTGGTAAAAGTACTGTGAGTATTAAGTTTATTAGTTCATACTCAGTATTATCTACTCACAGTGACACTCGGATCATTTTGATAGTGTTTGTCATATTAGAATTGTTACTTCTTAGGAAAATATGTAAGTTTTCTTTGTAGTTTATCTACAAATGAAGTACTGAATATTTTCAAAAACTTTCTGCTCGTGTAATGTGTACTTAAAATACCGTATTCAACAGCTGACCAATGCTAACTCTTGGTCGGCCTTGAAGTACGCTTGTCAACTGTGCCGTCAAGCAAAACTTTTCATAGTGAAATTCCGAATTTGAAATAATGAAAATGAATCAATTAAATCTCGAAAGAAATTCATTGCGTATTCAGTTAGAACCATGTAACTGAAACTCAATACTGAAACACGTTATAAAAGTTACGGAACACGAATTCGGGAGAACGACGGTTCAATCCCGACTCCGGCCATCCTGATTTAGGTTTTCCGTGATTTCCCTAAATCGCTTCAGGCAAATGCCGGGATGGTTCCTTTGAAAGGGCAAGGCCGATTTCCTTCTCCATCCTTCCCTCACCCGAGCTTGCGCTCCGACTCTAATGACCTCGTTGTCGACGGGACGTTAAACACTAATCTCCATCCTCCTCCTCCACGGAACACGTGGGGCAACGTTCGACTTGAAATATCCAGAAAATAAAATACTGTTTGAAAATACCTTCACTGTTCACTGTAAATTAATCTGTTTACTTAACATAACACCTGAAAATGCCAACTACATACTGTTTGCTCACAAGAATGCAAACTGAGATGTGTTCTGAATGAAAAGTAACTTACTTATTGTTCAGCATGCTATTTTATGTACTGTGTACTGATGTTCTCGAAAGCAAACTGGAATCAGCCAATGTAGCAGTTAATGAAAAATAGTCTAGTCACTGCTTTTTTTTTTTTTTTTTTTTTTTTTGCTTCATACACGACAAAATATTTTACCTTAGAGAAAAGCATTCTTGAAAACTCGACTCTAGTTATTGTCAAAAAGGACTGTACAACATAAGAAGATTCTAACAATTATAAAACTCACTCAATACAAAAATTACGGTCGTTTATCTCAATTGTATTATTTGTGAAAACGAATAGATCAAATTAACACTAATCATGAATATTATTAGTTAGCTAAGGGACCAAGATTTCCTTCAGTTAATATTTGTGACAAGCATTTCATTCTTATTTGTGCATTGGTTACTTTTAAATGTTCCTTTAAAATTTTCTCCATCCATACAGTAAAGAAAATATCTTTACGAACAAGTTGTCATCTCCACAATAAAATATTTCAGATTCACAACTATCAGATCTCCTTCTCTAAAATTCAACAGATCACTACTATATCTCTAACAAGAATGCCCCAACGCTACACAACTGACTCTCGACCTAGGCCACCACAGATTACATTCAATACAGAGTCAAAGATCTTATTCACTATTCGTGCAGTGCGCTCACGCATCTTAGTCGGAGTACAGTAAAGGCGAAATATTTATAACGGCAGAAAACATAAGAAAACCTTACAATTGTATTGTAAAAAAGTAATGTATGTGTGAAAACCTGTTCTGAAGTAAGAGAGAGCCCGATGGCCCTAATCAGTCGGATCAGGTTAAATAAATGAAATAAATTAATATATACTTCTAGATACGGTTGTAGCTGAGTCATAGTGGACTATCTGGTGACTGATCTGACGTATGCAAGTAATTTTTAATACTTACCTGATTATACCACTGGAAACTACTTTGCCTCTTCAGATCACCGAAGTTAACCAACGTCGGTCGTGCCCAGTACTTGGACAGCTGACCACTTGGGCACGCCATATCCTGTTGGCTTCGGGGTGTGGCGTCAAGTCCCTGATCAACAGACGCTGCACCAATGACCTTGATCAAACTTTAAACCCCTCCACAGTGTCTCATGGAGTACGGGAATGTGACTCTGTTGATAGTGATCCATCCCTCAGATGGGGACGTTAACATCGGCGGCCCCCTTGATTCTGTTCGAGAAAAGCGCTCCGTCTTCAGGCCACAAGTGGCCCATAGGGACCATCCGACCGCCGTGTCAATCTCAATTGAGGATGTGGATAGGAGGGGCATGTTGTCAGCAAACCGCTCTCCCTGTAGTTATTATGGTTTTCTTTGACCGGAGTCTCTACTATTCGGTCGAGTAGCTCCCCAATTCGCATCACGAGGCTGAGTGCACCCCGAAACATGGCAGCAGTGCATGGCGGCCCGGATGGTCACCCATCCAAGTGCCGGCCACGCCCGACAGCGCTTAACTTCGGTGATCTGACAGGAACCGGTGTACCCAGTGCGGCAAGGCCGTTTCCTGATCCTGTTCGAGAGGAGTAGCCGAAAACACATTTCACCCTAAAACTTTGAACATAGCTGTTAAGGTTTAGTGACCGTGTCAGAATTATATTAGAACAAATATGCCCTCGGTCACAAATATTAAGTCAAAATTTACCAGGTTTGGACGCTACTAAGAGCGTCGTCTTCGGAATTACACTAACTGTTCTAAAGTATATTAAGTATATAATACATTAATAAAATTAAAGTTTGTACTGACTGGAAAAAGATGCAGTACTTACAAGTCACTTATTAAAAAAGATCTAAGCCGGAAAGGCGACGTCATGAATAGTTGTGAGTAAGATGGCGAGCCGCTAGGGACTGCTCGTACTTTAGTGAACAAGGGTTGCAACAAGACTGAGGTGCCCGCGTTAGAAAGTGTGGGCAAGTAAACATGGTGCTGCTACGAGCCACAGAAACAACTAGGCTACTGTACATTCAAAATTAGGCATATGAAATTGTGATGCAGCTGATTCAGGTACAACGTAAGCACTAATAATAATAGGATGAAGTTACATATTTATCTACTTTAAACAGAGATACATTTTGTAACGTAAAAAGACGTTAGTTATGACATACAAGAAAACAGCAAAGATCTAACAGGAAAATAACATTTCGGTAAATTGCATGAGGAAATCTGAATCACTGATCAAGCAATGGTTTTATACAGTCGAAAAAGTTTTTATTTCGCAGCTGCAGCTGTTCGTTGAGAATGAGGCCATCATTGACGAGAGAGATGTTTGAAAATCTCCAATTCCTCTAAAACATCTAACCTGCGCCCCTTCTTTTCGGTATCCAGAATATTGTTATCGCCTATGGCTTTAGGCACGTGTCCAGTAATTAAGAGATGATCGGCAAAGGATGAATTTAGGGGACTGGTGGCGTTCTTTCTCAAAAGATGTTCTTTATATCTGATGGTGAAAGCACGTCCAGTTTGCCCTATATAATAGGAGGAGCAGGTATCGCAGATGATCTTATATCCGCCAGAACTTTCTGTAGTGGAGCGAATGGATTTCAAATTATGAATGAAGTTTCTCTTTAGATTATTATTAGTAGAGAAGGCAACATTGCAGTTGTATTTGTTGCGAAGCATGCGCTGAATCTGATAGAAAATAGGACCTATGAAAGGAATAGAAAAACGTTTTTTTGGGTTAATTTCAGTGCATGAGGTGTTGAGCGTGGTAGTTCTTGCAGTTTTCTTTTTTAGGATATCGTCCATTATTTTAGGCGTAAATTCATTACTGACTGCTATGGTTTTAAGTAAATTAATCTCCTCATTAAACTTTTCTGTTGAAAGTGATATAGAGGTGACTCGGTGGACGGCAGAGCGAAAAAAGGCCATTTTTTGAGACTGGATGAAAAGAGGAAGCAGGCACGATTTGGTCAGTATACGTTTCTTTTCGAAAAATATTGAAAGTGATGTTATTGTCTTCTATTGTAAGCGTCAAGCCTAAATAATGTAACTGGCGGTTTTCGTTTTCGAGTTCGATAGTGAAAGAAATTTTTTCGTGGAGGTCGTTAAAAAGTTTAAATATATGATCAGTTCTATCGGCGGGTCCGTTATAGATGACTAGAATATCATCAACGTATCTTGTGTAAGAAAGGATACCTAGTGAAGCGGCTGAGACACGGTTAAACAGCTTTTTTTCCAAGGAATTGATAAAGATGTCGGCAAGGATGCCGGCTAAAGGGTTGCCCATAGCGAGCCCATCAGACTGCTGGTACAGTTGTCCGTTGAATTCAAAGTAGTTGTACCTGACAACGACATTAATGAGATTCATAAAATCGGTAATCTGTTCATCTGATAGATCTTTTTTTAAATTGACGTAAATTTTCTTCGACAATGATGAACGTCTCATGTACCGGGACATTGGTACAAAGATTTTAATATCTAAGGAAAAGAGCTTGGGGTCTGAACTGCATACTAAGTTTTTAATATTTTGGACCAAAACGTGACTGTTAGGAACGGAATAATTATTTTCGAAAGAGAATGATTTTTTCGAACTTTCGTGTAGAAATCGGGCCAAATCGTGATATGCGCTATTCATGCTGTTGGAGATTGGACGTATTGGCTGATTAGGTTTATGAATTTTGAACTGGGACCGAAGTTTAGGGGCCTGAGGGTTCATATTGATGAGTAGTTTCTTTTGGAAAGGTTTTATAAGAAATTTTGCATGGTTAATGGCTGACCTCAGTTCTTTCTGTAATTTAGGAGTCGAATCATCACGCAGCTCCGATATGTTGTTTTCACTGAAGAAATTTTCAGCTTTAGAAATTTTGACTTAATATTTGACTTAATATTTGTGACCGAGGGCTTATTTGTTCTAATACATTTGACCCTCTTCCAGCACAGACATGAAAGGACACTACACACGCCAGTTACAGTCATCTACACTTACCAGATACACAACTCTCGGACTTTACGAAGCAAAGTTGCCGTTGTGCGCAAAGGACAGCAAAGAAACTTGCCGATTAGGTAGCTAATCCCGCCTTTCAGGGTCTTCCAGCCATTAATCCCACACGACTTTACATGTTTTTACTACACCACTGACTGTTTATCTCACTACAGGATTGGAAAGAACCTTTGAAGAGGACTTGAAAGAGCGAGCGGTTGTTGCATCTAAACGACTGTCTTCTGGTACGGTCGTAGTGCAGTAGTTGAACTGCCTCCAATTGTCGTTTCTACTCCGGCGAAAGATCCTGATGTAAAGTATGGAAGAGTCGCTCATCATCTGCTCTTCGATTCACAACAATAGTTTCTTCAAGTTATTTGTATAATGTTAAGATTATACTCAGTCCTGTTGAATAAACTGTAAAACTCCTGAAATAGTATAGTACTAATAACATTTTTTATTTAGATCCCTTTTACTAACATTTGAGTTCTTCGCTATGTGTAGCTGACTATCGAATTTCACAACTCCAAAGATGGTATGCTACAAGTATGTGATCCCATTGCGTCTCCTCGTTAACGGGAGAAATACCAACGCCCTACGTACAGATGAGTCACGATTTTATTTCTCATTAGAGGTTCAGTAGAGTCATGTCTCGTCCTTCTTGACTTTACCAGCAAGCGCTAAGTTTTTTTCTTCAGTTCCAGCCTTTCGTTCTCGTGTTAGTGCACGATCCCTAACCTAAAAAGAAAGAAAGTAATAAAACTTGCAAGAATATGACGCAGTCAGCTGCAGTACGGCGCAGATGCGCCTTCTTTGCTGTTGCTTCGCCTACGTCTTTTCTTTCGAGTACTTCTGCCCAGATAGTCCGACGAATAATTTCGTCTTGCCGCGATTCCCCGCAGATGGAGGGCATCCTAGATTGCACGAACTGCTTTATATGCCGGTACACTCGTCGAAGTTCTTCAAAAGCAGTAAGTGAATCGGAACACGCAGAGAGATTCCAATCGCTGTGAAGTCTCGTCTGCTCCAGTGCTTTCAGAACTTGAGAGTACCGCAGTGTTACACATCAAAAGGTCACTCATTAAATGAATTTTAAAAACCAGTCGGAGTTCTCTCTCACAAAAGAAATCAGTGAACGAAAGAGTGTATTTGCTCTGCGCATCTGAAGAGAAATAATGCGTTTTACAGTCACGTGGTATGGTGTCAATCTTGCTGATCATTAACAGTGCCCCATAAGTGTTAAACATTTTCTTATTCTGAAATGACAGAAATTACTACTCTAGGTCCATCAGAGAAATCGAATACGAGATGACAATTGGCGCGAGGTAATGAGCAACCAGAAAGCAAGACAGACAGCGAACCATTAGACGCTGAAGGCCACTTGACAAGTAATGACTTAAGGGCAGACCCGTAATACGCTACATAATTCAGACAATCCTGGAAAGTTAAAAAGAATATGGAACGATATATTTAAAAAATGAGTATTGTAAGATTGACGCACAAAGGTAAAGTGCAGTCCATGCAGGCAGAAAATAGCATTTGTAGGTTCAGAAATGTATATCATTTATTATTAACTAAATAGCGGATCTGTGGACTACAGTGTTCCCACTAATCAGTTAAAAACACCGGCATAAGTCAGCCCTTTCAGGCTTTCACGCTTTCTGCTTTTGGTTTCCTTCTTATAGATTATTCCTAATGTTGATTATATCTATTTACAGCCAGAGCCATGATTTAAGCGCAGTGGGATTATAGATGCTGTGGGGACTGCTTCCATGAGATAATTACATAAAGTCATGCATTATAGCACAAGCTGGTGTTGGACACACTTTAGAATCAGCCGTTTTGAAACAACTGAGTCACCTCCGTAGAAGAGCAGGGGGTCAAATGGTCTATTCGAACGGCTAATTTCCCGCACAACACGATACTGTAATTAACATGAATTATTTAAAACAGCAGTAAAAAAGTTCCGTTACTTTTCAAATCATTGCTACGCAACATCTGATTCGAGACTCATATGAATGCGTAATTTCCATTCATCTTCCATTTTTTTAAATGTTATGCCACTTTTTAAAATGTTTTTGTAGCTCTTCTATCTTCACGACCACCTTATGCCATCGCTGGCTACAAAAATAATTTTTATCTACACGGACCGGATATTGGTGGAGACTCCTATTTTCTTGTGATGAACGAAGCCAAACAAAAAAATTGATTTTCGCTCTCTATCCCACACATAATACAAATGCGAAAGTTTGTATGTATGTTTGTGACTTCTTCACGCTGAAACAGCTGGACGGATTTGGAAGCAATTTGGAGTGTAATCAGCTTATTCCCTGAATTAAGACATAGGCTACTTTTAAATGTGTTATGCAAACTATGGAAGAATAATTACTTTCAGAAAAGGCTATTGACTCTTTTTCTTTTGAACTGTGTCTTACTTGCGAAAATGCTCTTTTGTTTAATACGTTCTATATAATATTATTCAACGTAACGAATGAAATCTTCAAAGTACTAAATTCATACTTCCATACAAGCCCGTTACATTTTAGCCGCCGGAAGGCAGACTTATCCTACAGCTTCTGAGACGTCTAAAGACTTAAAACGACGGTGTCATTTAAATACTCTACCCAGAGAGATGTCGTGCCTTTACACGCAGAATGTGGTTGGCTCTTAGTTAACCTGGATCAGACTATGATATACGAATGTATCCTCTGGTAACAGGCACACATGCGAGGGCAGATGCCGCTGTTGCACGTACAAATATTATAAAATTTGCTCTGCGCACTAGTAAAAAGTCGTTATTTTCTTTCTTCATCGAGTTAGTATGTTTGATATTCCTTCACACTTAACTTGCTAGACGGATTTTGTTGTACTTTAGAATAGAGGTAGCCCATACCCTGAAATTAATACAGAGGCTAGCTTTTATTCCGGTAAAAACTGTTGCCAAGGGATGGTTAACGCGATTATGCTTCTGTGAGATGGATAATGTGATCAAAAAGTCATCCATGAAAATTAACTGTCAAATGAATTCATTAAGTTAAAAAAAATGGCTCTGAGCACTATGGGACATAACTTCTGAGGTCATCAGACCCCTAGAACTTAGAACTACTTAAATCTAACCTAAGGACATCACACACATCTATGCCCGAGGCAGGATTCGAACCTGCGACCGTAGCGGTCGCGCGGCTCCAGACTGTAGCGCATAGAGCCGCTCGGCCACCCCGGCCGGCATTTAAGTTAACATACAGATATGTTAGTAACTGTTTTGACAAATGGCATAAGTACATATATAAATCTAGGACAGGAGAAATAGCCCTGTACGATTAAATCAACACTAAACTCCACAACAATGTAACGTGCACGCATGAAAATATTTAGCAGCATGTCGATGTTTGGGATGTGTACTGCATTGTGAACAATTAAGTCTCGGAGTGTTGCATACTGATCCGTATTAGAGCAGATTTCTGAATCTCCATTCACACTAAGCCAACTGTTATCTTTCCATGCTAAGCATGTTGCAAACAGTTCTGACATTATTTACTCCATTTCCTGATACATTTTGTAATTCGCTACTCAGTCACTTTTTTCCATAAGTGAACGAGTGAGTTTTGGGCGACCAGTATTTTGCCAGCTCTCCCATAATCTCAAAATTTGATGTTTTTCTACGGCTCGCGCCTCAATACCTCCGAGAGATAGCTTTTGTGAAGGCACCAACGCGTGGATAGTGAGTTTCGACATTACAATTTCTTTATAAATATGTATTTAACCAACACAACACTGTAGGGCGTAGCTAGTTAACAATAATATCCTGAACATCAGCTAAAGTACCATTACTAAGATGCATTGCTCATTTTTTTTTTTTTTTTTTTTGTCATCAGTCTACTGACTGGTTTGATGCGGCCCGCCACGAATTCCTTTCCTGTGCTAACCTCTTCATCTCAGAGTAGCACTTGCAACCTACGTCCTCAATTATTTGCTTGACGTATTCCAATCTCTGTCTTCCTCTACAGTTTTTGCCCTCTACAGCTCCCTGTAGTACCATGGAAGGCATTCCCTTATGTCTTAGCAGATGTCCTATCATCCTGTCCCTTCTCCTTATCAGTGTTTTCCACATATTCCTTTCCTCTCCGATTCTGCGTAGAACCTCCTCATTCCTTACCTTATCAGTCCACCTAATTTTCAACATTCGTCTATAGCACCACATCTCAAATGCTTCGACTCTCTTCTGTTTCGGTTTTCCCACAGTCCATGTTTCACTACCATACAATGCTGTACTCCAGACGTACATCCTCAGAAATTTCATCCTCAAATTAAGGCCGGTATTTGATATTAGTAGACTTCTCTTGGCCAGAAATGCCTTTTTTGCCATAGTGAGTCTGCTTTTGATGTCCTCCTTGCTCCGTCCGTCATTGGTTATTTTACTGCCTAGGTAGCAGAATTCCTTAACTTCATTGACTTCGTGACCATCAATCCTGATGTTAAGTTTCTCGCTGTTCTCATTTCTACTACTAATTCCTTCGTCTTTCTCCGATTTACTCTCAAACCATACTGTGTACTCATTAGACTGTTAATTCCGTTCAGCAGATCATTTAATTCTTCTTCACTTTCACTCAGGATAGCAATGTCATCAGCGAATCGTATCATTGATATCCTTTCACCTTGTATTTTAATTCCACTCCTGAACCTTTCTTTTATTTCCATCATTGCTTCCTCGATGTACAGATTGAAGAGTAGGGGCGAAAGGCTACAGCCTAGTCTTACACCCTTCTTAATACGAGCACTTCGTTTTTGATCGTCCACTCTTATTATTCCCTCTTGGTTGTTGTACATGTTGTATATGTTCCGTCTCTCCATATAGCTTACCTCTACTTTTTTCAGAATCTCGAACAGCTTGCACCATTTTATATTGTCGAACGCTTTTTCCAGGTCGACAAATCCTATGAAAGTGTCTTGATTTTTCTTTAGCCTTGCCTCCACTCTTATCCGTAACGTCAGAATTGCCTCCTCTCTCGTCCCTTTACTTTTCCTAAAGCCAAACTGATCGTCACCTAGTGCATTCTCAATTTTCTTTTCCATTCTTCTGTATATTATTCTTGTAAGCAGCTTCGATGCATGAGCTGTTAAGCTGATTGTGCGATAATTCTCGCACTTGTCAGCTCTTGCCGTCTTCGGAATTGTGTGCTTAATAATGACCACATAATCCATCAAGTTAAAAGAAGTTTCCTCACTTGGAGTAAGGCGGTGTGTGAAGGTTAGTGTGAATCATATGGAGATGCACACATGGAGACTGACGTGTTCACATGACATAAGTTGATGATTGTGCCGGCCGTTGCGGCCGAGCGGTTCTAGGCACTTCAGTCTGGAACCGCACGACGGCTACGGTCGCAGGTTCGAATCCTACTTCGGGCATGGATGTGCGTGACGTCTGTAAGTTAGTTAGGTTTAAGTAGTTGTAAGTTCTAGGGGACTGATGACCTCAGATGTTCAGTCCCATAGTGCCCAGAGCCATTTGAACCATTTTTGATGATTGTAGAGCGAATTTCACCAGCTTGAATTTTCAGCCTTTGTCATTGTTAGCATTTCTAATATCGTCCATTTAGCGTACGGTGGTAACAGTTGTAAATATTATCGTTATAAATACTTTAGCACACATCAACTAATGTTAGGAACATAATCCTTAAGAACATGTTTCATAAGCAATCTCTCATCATCTGTCTGTCTGTGTCGACCCTACAAAAGCATGCACTTACACAATACCCAGTGTCAAAAGTAGAAACATGAAGACCTCATCTTACTTTAGAAACTGGCGTCACCAGATTCTCTGCTCCGTTTATCCATGTCATATTCTATTCAGCAAACTTTCCTTCCATATGATGGTGAACACCAGTCACATAAAATACGAGTTCTATCAACTGCATCACTGTCCACTGGCTAAAAATGTTCACTGAACTAGCTGTTGTGTTTTTAATCCTGGGTTAACATAGGGAGCCAGATGATGGGAGATATACTGTCGAAGTGCACTGCCAAGTATTATGTTCTTAACAGTAGTGGTTGTACACTAAAGTTTCTACAACAATAAATAATCAGTATACAATTAATTTCATAGGTGGGACATTAAATGCTAATCCTACTTCTCTTTCCAGATGTTTAGAGGATAAAGCTATCTGTGAAAATTGTCGATTAGCAGATCTACAGTTTCTTTCTTTTTTTCTTTATTGTAATTTGAGGCCCCTGCTGCATATGGGCAGTGCAGGGCTAGCAGCGGCACAGTCCGCCGTTCTTCAGGCGAGTGGCTTTACAAAAAATATAAAAACTCATACATATAAAGGGGGAAAAAGGGGGATATAAAAACACAGTAAATGGAGATAACAGAAGTTAAAATATACACTAACATGGGGACTTTCACTGGGGGACAGTTAAAAAAGTAGACATAAAGTTGAAAGAACACAGTTGGTAATTCGTGGGGCACTTAAAACACACTGGAGTCACACACAAGTTAAAAGACGGCCACATTATAAAAACGCACAATGCAAGAGACACTTAAAAAGCCACTGTAAACGACAGAGCAATAAAAACTGCTGGTAGGGACCTGCGGAGGGACAGGAGACCTGGGAGGAGGGAAAAAGGGGGGAAGGTGCAGTGGGGGGGGGGGTGTACTGGAGGGGATGGGAGGAAGAGAAAAAGGGGGGCAGGGGCGCACCACAAGGCAGGAGATGGGTGGGGTGGGAGATGAAGAGGGAAGACAAGGCAGGAGAGGGCACACAGACACAGAAGGGGGGCACAGGAGAGGGAGAGGGGTGTATGAGGGAGCTCAGGGGAATGGAACGGGAGGGGAGAGGGAACCCTGAGGAGTAGGGGGGAAGGTGGTTCAAATGGCTCTGAGCACTATGGGACTTAATTTTGGAGGTCATCAGTCCGCTAGAACTTAGAACTACTTAAACGTAACTAACCGAAGGACATCACACACATCCATGCTTGAGGCAGGAGTCGAATCTGCGATGTAGTGGTCACATTGTTCCGGACTGAAGCGCCTAGAATCGCTCGGCCACACTGGCCAGCGAGCAGATTCTTCCTGAATGCAAGTGATGGTCATGTGCGAGTGTGATGTAGACGTGGTGAATGATGTCTGGTAGAGTGCATTCGTCTAAAACACACAGTCCCCATTCCAGGCCTTACGGTCTGGGGTGTGATGAACTAAAACTTGTGTTCACCTTTGGTGTTTCTGGAGGGGACTGTAACCAGTGCTCGATACATGCTGAGTGTTGGGCCTGTTCTTTTGGCGTTGTTGCAACAGAAAGGTGATGTGTTGTTCGAAATGCTTGCCCACACACTGCCCATGAAACACAGCGTGCTCTGCAAGACGAGCAGCAAATTTCCAGTCGACCACGTGTGGGTCGAGAAGTAACTCACACTACACTTCAACCAACAACTCTTACAGAACTATGTGAACACATCAAGCAGACATGACATAACGCAGCCCAGGACAGTATTCACCATCTGAACGGTCGACTTCATACCTGAGACAGCGACTGCATCCTACACCATAAATTGAGTGTTTTAGCACTGATTGATACCCAGTACATCAGAACCACTTGTGCTGTTGATCTGTAAATGTAATAATTTCATATACTCCATACGCACTGTTGCCACACTAAAACTTGAGTGACCTGGAATCCTCTAAAACGGTTTACTAACTTTTCCGGCATTGTGAATGTTGTTTGCAAATATACACTGTGTGATCAAAAGTATCCGGATACCTGGCTGAAAATGACTTACAAGTTCGTGGTACCATCCATCGGTAATGCTGGAATTCAGTATGGTGTTGACCGTTCCTTAGCCTTGATGACAGATACCACTCTCGTAGGCATATGTTCAATCAGGTGCTGGAAGGTTTCTTGGGGAATGGCAGCCCATTCTTCACGGTGTGCTGCACTGAGGTGAGGTATCGACGTCGGTCTGTGAGGCTTGGCAGGAAGTCGGCGTTCCAAATCATCCCAAAGATGTTCTATAGGATTCAGGTCAGGATTCTGCTCAGGCCAGTATATTACAGGGATATTATTGTCCTGTAACCACTCTGCCACAGGCCGTGTATTTTGAACAGGTGCTCGATCGTGTTGAAAAATGCAGTCGCCATCTCCAAATTGCTCTTCAACAGTGGCAAGCAAGAAGGTGCTTAAAACATCGGTGTAGATCTGTGATGCGATAGAGCCACGCAAAATAACAAGGGGTGCAAGCCCCCTCCATGAAAAACACACCGCCGCCTCCGAAATTTACTGTTGGCACTACACGCGCTGGAAAATGACGTTCACCGGGCATTCGCCATACCCACACCCTGCCATCGGATCGCCACATTGTGTACCTTGTTTCGTCACTCCACACAACGTTTTTCCACTGTTCAATCGTCCACTGTTTACGGTCCTTACACTTTTTTTTTTCTACAGTAAGGTTATGCGCTGTTCCAGCAGCGTAATGCTCATCCACACGTTGTCTGTGAAACTCGACGTGGCCTGCAAGACGATCAGCAACTTTCTTGGGCAACAAACAAACAAATCGAAATAACGCTCACTCTATTGTACTGGCTTAGAGCCCATGGAGAAGAAGTAAAAACTTTGAGGTTCGCCGATGACATTGTAATTCTGTCAGAGATAGCAAAGGACTTGGAAGAGCAGTTGAACGGAATGGACAGTGTCTCGAAAGGAGGATATAAGATGAACATCAACAAAAGCAAAACGAGGATAATGGAATGTAGTCAAATTAAATCGGGTGATGCTGAGGGGATTAGATTAGGAAATGAGACACTTAAAGTAGTAAAGGAGTTTTGCTATTTAGGGAGTAAAATAACTGATGATGGTCGAAGTAGAGAGGATATAAAATGTAGACTGGCAATGGCAAGGAAATCGTTTCTGAAGAAGAGAAATTTGTTAACATCGAGTATAGATTTAAGTGTCAGGAAGTCGTTTCTGAAAGTATTTGTATGGAGTATAGCCATGTATGGAAGTGAAACATTGAAGATAACCAGTCTGGACAAGAAGAGAATAGAAGCTTTCGAAATGTGGTGCTACAGAAGAATGCTGAAGATAAGGTGGGTAGATCACGTAACTAATGAGGAGGTATTGAATAGGATTGGGGAGAAGAGAAGTTTGTGGCACAACTTGACTAGAAGAAGGGATCGGTTGGTAGGGCATGGTTTGAGGCATCAAGGGATCACAAAATTAGCATTGGAGGGCAGCGTGGAGGGTAAAAATCGTAGAGGGAGACCAAGAGATCAATACACTAAGCAGATTCAGAAGGATGTAGGTTGCAGTAGGTACTGGGAGATGAAGAAGCTTGCACAGGATAGAGTAGCATGGAGAGCTGCATCAAACCAGTCTCAGGACTGAAGACCACAACAACAATAGAGCCCACTCGCTCACTTGCGTTTGGGTATTAATTTCAACAGAAGTAATTTTATAAACATACACTAATGGAAACAAACCACAACACCAAGAAGGAGTTGTGCTACATAAACATAAACTGGTAGGCATCTTTGTTCATCTGGGAGATGATATCTATTCAGATTCAGCGCCTGTCCCACAAGCGTAGCATTAGTGCCCTGGCAAGGTTCAGTAACTGTCCCTTTGGCGTTCTATGCAACACTTTCATATTATTCTCTATGTTTCCTACCGAATCTTTTTCTCTGTCTGAATGTGTACTGAAAGCGCTCTTATTTTGGATATATGTATGCTTTCTAAAACGAATTTTGAAATTCCTTCCTTGCCAGGCTAGAAGCTTCACATTATTAATATTTGCACTTTTTATGTGGATTTTAAGTATGGATCCAATTCCACGGGGAGTATGTCAGTACATGTTTTATTATCAGACGCTAGTAATTTTAATTAATGACCACATTTTAACCATTACAATTGCGGTACTGGTTAAACATGTAGCCTAGCTATAGTGCCCTCTGCTGGCCTTACTTTCCTTCCATAAATACCAGACACATTCTGATCATCACGAGTACTTATTAGGTACCTACATGTTTAGTTTGACGCTGAGCACTATGCGACTTAACTTCTGAGGTCACCAGTCGCCTAGAACTTAGAACTAATTAAACCTAACTAACCTAAGGATATCACACACATCCATGTCCGAGGCAGGATTCGAACCTGAGACCGTAGCGGTCGCTGGGCTCCAGACTGTAGCGCCTAGAACCGCACGGCCACTCCGGCCGGGCTACATGTTTAGTTTGACGTTGATACCACATCAGAATATTTTATGGTATGTATGGCTGGTATACATGGCTGTTAATCATGCAAACATGTTATTTTTCTTCTGTAGCACCAGGACTTTTATATATTTGGTTACTCACTGTTTATGTTTTTGTAACAGATCTGAATATGGCAGTAGCCGAACCCTGTCACAGTGAAATGTAAAAGAAAAAACATATGTGATCAAGAGGGACCTGTAAAATGAAGTGCCAAAAATATGGTCACGGACTCATTTTCAGACTTTATGTCTTCAATTGATTTTCTCCAAAGACGACTTTAATGTTTCTTTAGGCTGTATCTATGTTTCCCCTAGAGATATATGGTTCTAAAATTCTTGAACTACAATAAAACAGTTCTTCGAAATAAACGCGCTTTCAATGGGAACATGTAAATCTCAGCTTGGTAGTTCTGTGACAAATGAATGAATATATATCTAAAAAATAATTCTGTTTGCGTTAAACGCTTAACCAGGGTGTATACGGCCCGGGACATCCGGTAGATCCGGGAAAAACCCGGGAATTCTTTCATCCGGGACAAATCCGGGAAAAAGCCGGGAATTTCTTAGAATTACGGGATTTTTCATTGTTTTAGATTTCAGTTAAAGTTTTGTAGGTTTGACATGTAAGATCTGATACTCTGACAAAGAACTTTAGTCCACTACTGCTGAATAATACTGCAGTAATGAAACATAAATCAGGAAATAACACCAAAATAAAAGTTTAGTTGCATAGAAAATGGGCAATTTACACAATGCACAGACCAGTTTGCCGACACCGTAAAGTGTCAAAGGCTTTCGGTCGAAGATTATGCAGTACGTCCGTAACAACTAACGTGCATTCAATGTGCGTGACGTCACAATTGTTCACATTTCTAACAGATCACCGGTAAATATTACGAATAGTGGCTTGAGATGCGTTACTTTCAAAGGAAATTTCCACGCAAGATGATTTATGTTACGTGTGAGAATGTGCAGTGAATTTCTTAAATCACAGGACGTTATAACTCTCATTCAAAACGTAACACTTTGAGGATCAGCCATTTGAAAAATGTCGGGCCCAGAAGATAAGTCATTTACGCCAATATTTAAAATTTTACCGGCACATTTGTATTTGATATGACTTAACGTGTAGCACACGCTAAAAAAAGACCGAGCTTTAAGTTAGTTTTCATATTTAATGTTGTTCTTACATAGATAAAAAATTATGCGATCGATGGCAAAAAGTGGAATTGACCTTCACAAAAATGTGCGTAACGTGTTACTGAGTAATGTCACAAGTCTTTTCATACCACAACACCTCGACTTTTCTACGCAACTGATAATCATTTTGGCACGATTTTAATTGTCAAATTAGAGCCTGTTAGTAGGCCTACGGATTTCCTATCATTGCAGGACTAATAACAGTGGATGCCAATAGACGATGCACTTCTCGTTCGTACATACACATCTACTTACTAGTTAACCACTATAGAAAGGCACTTTGTTGAGTTGAACGAGCTCGGCCTACCTTCGTAACGTACGCGCCGCGGCCTGTCTTTGTCGTAGGCCTCGTGCTCTGAATAACTGCCGTCATTCGCTAGCGAGATCACGTGACATGAGCTATGACTGGCTGACAAAAGTGCATCGCTCAACGCAATCTCTATTTTAGAGTTTCGGAAGCTACCGTGCTAGAATTTGTGGAATTTGTGTATATACTTTCGCAATACGAAAATAAACTCTGTGCATATTCTCTCGCATCAAACAAATTTTTCCTGGATTTCGTTTCCTAAAGTGCTGGGACGTCCTCCGCCGGTATAAGACCTTTACGATTCAAAGGACTGATAGATTTTACAGCTCCGAGGAAAAGCATACTGTTACTTAACACGGATGTATTTTCACCCGCTTTATACGTAATTTCATCCAGGAGAAATTGTGTTTTTAACCGGGAAATCCGGGAAAAATCCGGGAATTTTTTTTCTTGTCCACGTAGACACCCTGAATCTGTGGCTATCGCCTAACGGCCGATGTGCTTTCTCGACCTGTCGCTAAGATCCATAGAATGTTCTCGAACGCCCCTGCACGTAGCGCCACTTGCGTAGGTTATTCGATATTCTGCCATCGGACACGTCCTCCTCCCAGATAACCCGTCACATGCAAATATATACCAGAAGATGCTAAGCAGTAGTGTTCTTCTAAATATTAAATTATTGTGTTTTGTAATTCGTGAGCGTCATTCGTCGGAAATACATAGGGTTACACGTCACAGCTCTTGGGTGATATGTTACAATGCAACATCCTGATGCACCAAGGAGTAATTAGTTTGCTTGGGAAGCAGAAGAGGTGGGGCGGCGTGGATTGGGTGCAGAGGGTGGCAGCAAAAATTGTAGTGGGAGACCGATTATGGTCTACAGTAAGAAGGTACAAGTAGATATAGATTCCAACAGTCATGCAGAGATCAAAGATTTGTACGGGATAGCGTGGTATGGGGAGCTGCATCAAACTAGACCAGTCCGCAGCTCGTGGTCGTGCGGTAGCGTTCTCGCTTCCCACGCCCGGATTCCCGGGTTCGATTCCCGGCGGGGTCAGGGTTTTTCTCTGCCTCGTGATGACTGGGTGTTGTGTGATGTCCTTAGGTTAGTTAGGTTTAAGTAGTTCTAAGTTCTAGGGGACTGATGACCATAGCTGTTAAGTCCTATAGTGCTCAGAGCCAAACCAGACAGAAAAAATATGGAAGTCACGACGTAGATAAAAACCCTTCCGCGGTACCTAACACGGGAAAACTTTAACTTACATTGGCACACATTTCATACAGTATTTCTCTGCAACACTGCGACCTTTTCAATGTATCAGAACATGAAGAAGCAGTACATTTATGCATTTATATAGCTACATTGAGCAGCTAATAAGAGTAGAGAAATACATATACCCTACATCTATTGGTGACTTTATTAACCTGGAAACGAAGTAAGGTCCAAATGTACTGCCTTTCGTGAGGTGCGTTTCGGTGTTCCGACATCCCCGACCACTATCCATCGGCATTTGGCCGCCAGCCAGTCTCCAACGCACCCCTCTCTCCCCAAACACTCTCCCCTTTCCACTCTTGCCAGGCGCCCCATCGGGTGGCCTTCTGAATCCAGACAATTCTCTCTCCTCTTGCTGCGCGATGAAACTGTGATCTTCAAAACTTCGCGAGACAAGGATTGTGATCTTTCCGCCCGCATGTATGTCGTTGATCTCCGAGAGACTACAGCGTCAAAGAAATCCAGTGAAAAGTGATCGACGATTTTTCTGCAAGGATAATACATCGTGCGTCGTTCGTTGTTGCCGTGCCTTACTGCTCCGCAGACTACCCAAGATATACATACAGATTAATGAGGGGATCTGTCAGCCGAAAGTAAAAAACGGGAAGAGGTCTCGCTCTTATTCAAGCAGTAATAAAAAAAGTGACAAGGCCCCTTCAATATTTTATTCGTTCCCTCAATAGAAACACATCTGTTATTGAATTAACACTCCGCAACGTTGTCGTCTTCGTTCCTTTTTTCTTCAAGAAATTAACCGCTAGGATGAATGCTTGTCAACGTAAGAAATTAATTAATATAGCAAATTCCACATTTAATATGACTGTAAAAATCTTATCCTGCGTAGACAAAGTATATTACGAAGGTGGTACACGATGAAAACACCAATACTGGATACCGTTTAACATGGCAAAGTATTTTGAACGTTAATTGAAACAAGACATACCATCTGACGGGAAAAGAATTTATACACGCGGTGGCCATTTTGGTATCGGGAGGTCTTGAATTATACTTGGTGTTTGATCGAGAGTTGATCTCGTACCTTCCCGAAACAGGATGCTCTAAAGTTCTCAGACCGACCCAGATGCAAATGTCAACAGAAGAGACATAAATTGAATTCCCTAATAATGCTATATTCAATAACTTATAAGCCCTGATAATTTTCCTCGCATCTATTACGTGAGGACTGAGGTTCGCACCTGCAACCGACTGCTAAAATTTCAGCATCCACGGAACTTTATAAAAGTCCCAAGGATGACTAATGAATCACTTTTCGTGAAATTTAATCACACGAAGTAACTTGCCTCTCGTTGATCATCAGTACGTTAACCACCTGACTATAATCAAATCGCACCCGAACCTTCTGGCTATAAGACGAACTACAAGTTCTCTGCTGTAACGTAAAACTGCGCCGTATTTCCCTGTCTACCTTTATGTTTTGATTTTAAGTAACAAAATATAACTAAAGCTTTGGTCGGGCGTGTAGAACCGTTCATTACACAGCTGGATCAATACTAAAAATACAGCCTCATTTAAAGGAATCTGACTCTCTTTAATCGAGGCAGCATTCTTTGGTTGATAGCGGCTTGCCTCGTCGTTGTTGTGGCGCACGCTTTAGAGCAGGCGTACTCTATCTTATTTACCTGTAACCTCCCCCCTCACTTATCGACCTTAAAGACAGTGAAAAATTAAACCGCGTGTACCTAATGGAAATTTGGGAAAAGCAATCGTCACCGAAGTTAATCTATCGGTAAAGAGGGAGGAAAGGGTTACATCTAAATGAAAGGAAAAATGCAAATGAAACTGGTGGAAATTAATTTTGAAAAGGGGTAAAGTTAATAAAGAAAGTAAATGTGCGGCCGTTACGTTAACAATTAACTAGCGGTAATTAGATATTTGAGATTTGGGGGAAATCACGGTCGCCAGTCCAAAGGACAATTACTATAGTAACTGAAAAAGAAAGGTTATTACACATATAATTAACACTAGAAGCGTGGCAACTGAAGGTTGACACGTGTAGTGTGAAATCTGAAAGTTTGTCAGAAGTAATAAATTTCGCTACACTCTGACTTAATTTAGCAAAAGAATTAATAAAACCGGAAAATCGAAAGTTAATTTAGTGACTGAAGTTAATAGTGAGCTTTCTTTCTGAAGCACATCGAAATCCAGTAAAATACGGTTAGTCTTGGACTACCTCAACAATCATTTCAAAAGCAACTTGACTCTACGCAATTTAGAAACAAGAGATTTAACTTTGAACTTGAATTAAATGATTCTGAACTATTAACAATAGTAAAATTTAGTACGTACCAAGCTGAGCTGCAGTCACAGGTAAGCTAAAATATGCTAACAAAACTCGCACTCTAAATTTGTGCTCGTGTAACCTAAATATTGTAGCCAGCTACTGAACTTTGAAATTAAAGCAGTGAAATCTAATTATATTATTTTAATGCTGGCGTTTGAATTTCAACGACACTCGGGTTCATTTCGGAAAAGGAAGGGACCCTGCTTGGCAATGCAATTGGGACAATGAGCAACAAAGGTTCATGCTAAGTTGCTGTAATTTTGCGAGGCAAATGGAACAATTTGAAAAGCTGAGGTCTGCCATACAGTTCTGAAACTTTACGTGCTTTTAGTCTTCCTTGTTGGTTGATTGAAGGTTTGAAGCCGTCGATCGAGGAGGTGGCGACAGTCACTCATTGTCGGCCGTCGCTGCTGCAGAAGCTGGATGTTGGCGCGCCTTCTTCTCGACACGGTCACCAGGCGAAACGGGCTCTTGATGTGCGCCAGCTAATGCTTCCCGTCCGCGACACCATGTCAGAAACTATCATCGCGAGTCGAGCGCAATTACATGCTGCCAAACCCCGAAAGCGCGGCAACTCGCGGGAGCGTCACACAACACCTGCTCCACTCGCTACTCCCGCCACACTCTCACCGTCCTGCCCGCGCTTCACGCGGCAGAGTTAACACTACCAAAGATCCTACACACTTTGATTCTGCACACGACCTATCGATGTAATCGTTCGATAGCAGTTTTCCCTAGGCAAGACCCAGCGTAAAATACAAATAATATTTACGAAACAAACCAATTATACATCGACGTAAATGCATAAATATATATATACAATAAGTAAAACAATTACAATATGTAAAGACACAGAAATGTCATATATTCAGGTAACAAAAAGGAAAAAAATAATAGTACAATAGATGGAAATAGGAGGAAATGCATTTCCGGCGTTACACGTGCCCCACATTGTCTGAGGATGTTCGTGTAACGTAAACAGACTCAGAAAATGTCCCAAAAAAGAAACAGCGGAAATGCATATGCTCAAAACATCAACAAAATTTAGCATTCGTCTAATTAACCATAAATCAATTTTTAGACCATAATAACTGAGTGGAGACACTCCTAATCTTATTCCACTCTGTCATCTTGCACAAAATAAAACAGGTTGACAACATATTAAAATTCATAGAAGATATAGAAAATGGTTTAGCTATTCCAAAATCGTCAAAATTCCTAACAGTATCAAGAAATGGAATACTATTTACAAAATTAATCAGAGTACATGGTCATAAAAACAGGTAGATCAAAATACGAAAATTAATAATTAATTACATAGAATACACATTTTTACATAACCCTTTCATAATTAATATTCTCGTCCATTAAACGCTAAACAAGAAAATAACACACATCAGATCGAAAAAAAACATAAATATTCACAGTAGAATTCTTTCAGCTGTCCAGGAAGAAAAACAATTCCGCCTTCCGTACTCGCAAGTACAAAGAATGCCGACAGCGGCCCAAGAGCCGACAGCGGCACCGCCTCGCCAGTATTGTTGCGCCCGCCTGTGCGGCACGCTTGATCTCACTGGCCTGTCTAACGGCATTTCCAGAACGTCCGTTTCACTGAATTCTTTCGGAAAAACTCACTCCCGAGTAATCTCAAGGAGTCCATTAACACTATCACAGTGGATAACTCAACATTGTCCATCATCACACATGTACAAGCCTGAAACTTAAAACAGCGTCTAAGTACATCGGCAATGACTAGTAAAACATATACTTCATGGAATCTTACAGCTAGTTACAAAATCATATTTACATTGCTTAATCTACTGTGACTCAGCTGAAAACTTAAACTAGCAGCTTGGATTTTTAAACTGATTAATATTCAGTAACTCTTAAATCATTTAATCAACATAAATTACTTATTAATTACAACTTCTTTAATGACCTCTAGGTCAGGCAAAAGCATCGCCACATGGCACATCCTTAAATCTTACTCTCTATATCTACATACTGTACAAATTACCCTATCTGTGGTACTAATCAATCCTTGGTTGGTACAATTTCAGGTCTACAATAGCTTTCCAGAGCTTGGATACTCTAAGCAATAAGCATTTGTGTGAGGTATACCAATGACTTTATATGGTCCATTATAAACAAACTTAAATTTAGAGATTTCATTGTCTATCTCGCTCGATTTCTCATGAGCTTTTACAAGTACTAAGTCTCCGATTGCAAACTTAGCAAAACGCACTTTAGCGTCATTACGACGTATGCGAGCATCGGCTTTTAGCTTCATTACTTCTCGCAAACGATCGTTTTTCACACCAATACTAATGTCAATCCGTGGAGGGAATTTGATTATCTCTTCCAATTCACTTTCTACACTTTTGTCAATGCCGAACTTCCTCACACTACGGCAGTTCAAACTCATTCCTACGTCAATGTCATCCGGCCAGTTAACAATGTGTATAGGCTGGTATTGCCTATGCACGCCGTCTCCTGCCTCGTCAAAACTAACTATCATTGTTTTATCTAGTGACATACATGTCAAAGTTTTGCTTTCGCAGTTAATCACTGCACGGTACTTTAATAGCCAATCTAACCCGATAATTACTTCCGTAGTTAAGTCTGGCACGACGACAAACTCTTGTTCAAATCGTGCCCCACATATCTCGAAGTTGACAAAAGTCTGTTTTGTGACCGGTTTACTGGCCTTCCCAGTAGCACCGATAATTTTCACCCCTGTTACTGGCATAACTACGATGCCAGGTCTGTCTTTCAGTAACTGAAATATTTTTCCAGATACAGCACTCAATTCTGCACCGGTGTCAATCAACACGTTTAGTTGTAGGCCGTGCATATTAGCAGACACTACTATCTGTCTACACTTGTCCTCGACTGCTTCTTTATTTTCCCACAGTAAATCCTTGTCTATATCCAGGTCATTCCAGAATAAACCATCCGGCTTTGATCCTAAATCCGGTTTATCTGGCGGCTTTTTCAGCCTCTGTTTACATACAGTTTTAATTTCAACACGTTTGTCCTGAGGCTTAGTCTGTAGCTTCGCCTCCAATACCGAAACCTTTTCCTGTAACTCGTCAACTAGTGAGTGTTGCTTTGCTATCAATTCACTAATTGTCACCTTCGTTGATTCCACTTTGGTCAGATTGATCTCATCTGCCAATCTACCTGGAGAAATGTGCCCAGTAGTATCCGCAATTACTTCCTCTAGATCCGCACAACCCACACTGTTATCGTCTGACCGTATAACGTCAGCTCTAAACTCATACACACTGTAATCTACGTGGTTTCCTACCAATCGTGTCCGGCTATCACTAAAATTTTCGTTATCTTTCTCCTTAATACTTTCGCAATGTTTAAACTGGAGGTTTGCGTCGGATGGGTCGGCTACTTCTACCATTACAACTTTCGGTAAAGTCTGCCGGTTAGGGCCAGAACTTTCCGTTACTACTTCAACATTCAACTCCTGCGGGACGAAACACGACGCATCTTGCTCGTGCTCCCCATTAACATCAACTATTTCTAGTAAAGTCTGCCGGTTAGGGCCAGAACTTTTTATCACTTCACAATCACTATCTTCCTGCGGGACGAGACGCGGCAAATCCTGCCCGCGCTCCCCATAAACACTTCTCCCGTACAGGCCCCTATAATCTCTTAGTTCGTCGTATAAGCGACCGAACTGCCTTAACCAGACCTCATCCCTCTCTGCATCTCCTCGCTCGATGACGGACGTTTCATCCGACATCTGATCTTCTTTCAACACTTGCGAATCATTCTTAAACTCAATCTCCAGTTCCGCTGTGGGTATTACAGCTGCCACTTTATAATCGATTTCCGGAACACTACTTAAATTGTTCTCACTGACAGTGAATGTATTTTCTACTGCCGTGTCTACAGCTGATCTACTACTTGTGGGCGCACTCCTTTCTCCTAATACTGGCACACTCTCCCGCCGTTGATTATTCCATACGGAATTTTCATAACGACTACACCTGGGTTTTCTCCTGTTATTGGGCCGCCAAAATTTCTCCACGCCCGGTCGGCCCCTCACCGGCGCGGCTAATGGTTTCCCTGTCTCGTCCCAGCAGATACGCTCCCCGGATACTGCTGAGGCGGCTGGTCACACTCTCTGGCGTTATTACTATTCTGCGCAGCCCGTATCATGCTAGTATGATACTGGTTTCCGTAATTCCGGTTATTATTTGCATTGTACCGATTGTCATTACGGCCCGAACCATTATTGTTATTGCTGCCAAGATTGCGGTATGCATTATTCCCATAGTTATCGTTGTTGTGGTTCCTGTTGTTGTTACCACGGCCTCCACCACTGTCGCGATTATTGCGCCAATTGTCCTCGTCCTCAACTCTTTCCAGGAAATCATTGATTGTCCTGTAATTGCTTCCTACGTAGCGTTTTGTATCATCTGGAAGCTTCTTGTAGAGTTCCCAGACTATTTCGGATTCCGTGCGGCGATCACGCAAATATTCCAACTTGCGGATCCCGCCCTCACAAAACTCCTTCATCGAAACGCGCGAATTCGCATCGAAAGGCCTCGATACGACAAATTCGCGCCAGACACCTTGCTGTTTCTGCTCTGACCAGTATTCAGCCAGAAACAAATTTTTAAACTCGTCAAAAGTCAGGTTCGTAATGTTGAGGTTTAAGCCCCAACGCTTGGCATCACCAGCCAACACATCAATAACCGCATTAATTTTTCTCTCATTAGTCCATGATCTGGGTAAAACTCTTTCACAATTTTTAATGAAATCCGTCGCGTGTATACCGCCTTTTTTCAAGGGGTCGAACCGCTCCTCTTTCGTCAACAATTCCGAACTATGTGCACAGATTGGCACATAGCTCTGTTTTTCGTCAAGTTTCTTTTCTAATTCCGACACTCTCGTAATTACTTGGCAAGTGGTTGTCGCAAGCGTTTCCACTTCCCTCTTTTTCTCTTCGCAGGTATTAGCCTGCTCCCTCACTTTAGTGTCTACTTCGGACACTAAAGCCTTTAAAGTTTCCGCCTTCTGTTGATCCTCTTTTTTCACTAATTGAATTTGTTCCGTCACCTTATTCTCGATGATCGGAGCAACTGCTTCTCCTACACTTTTCTCGATTCTGCTAATTTCGGAATCAAAACGAGTATTTATGCTCGCAATTTCCGCCTGAACGCCTATCATTTCCTGTTTAAGATTACCGATTTCGGTATTAATTACAACAATATCTTCTTTGATTTTATCAACTTTTGTATTAACAACTCCAACATTGTTGTTAACAACATTAATAGCTTTGTTCTGATTGTCTAGCTTTCGTTCAATCTTTTCAGACTGAGCTTCTTGCTTGGCAGCCTGAGCTTCTTGCTTGGCAGCCTGAGCTTCTAGCTTGACCGATTGACTCTTGATTTCGTTAATCAAAACATTCAATAAATCAGTTAAATTCCCGGAAACTACCGGTTTTACTTCCGTAGCGGATTCCTCTTTAATTGTCCCCACGTATTCGTCATCAAGGGATTCAGATTTGATTTTCACTTCTGATTCCGAAACATTTTCTAAAGTTTGGAATTCCATTTCTGCTCTTTGTTGCGTTTCGGCGGTCGCATCTTTCATGCTAGCCGCCTGCCCCGGAACAATGGGTACCGCTGTGCGCGTTTCCCACTGTTCGACCGATTGTTCCGTATCCAAGTCTACCAAATTTTGGCAATTGTTGCCTTCACTCATTTTAATAATTTTCAATATAAATGACAAATCTCAAATGTAATTAGGATTACTCCCACTACTTATTCTCGCTGACGTAACGGCCCGTACGTAACCAGTACTTTGTTACGACATTTGCACCAAAGAAAATTCGTGTCCAGAACAACCTCAAATCTGAAGATTGTCCTGTCACCAGGTCGCCACGTGTAACCTCCCCCCTCACTTATCGACCTTAAAGACAGTGAAAAATTAAACCGCGTGTACCTAATGGAAATTTGGGAAAAGCAATCGTCACCGAAGTTAATCTATCGGTAAAGAGGGAGGAAAGGGTTACATCTAAATGAAAGGAAAAATGCAAATGAAACTGGTGGAAATTAATTTTGAAAAGGGGTAAAGTTAATAAAGAAAGTAAATGTGCGGCCGTTACGTTAACAATTAACTAGCGGTAATTAGATATTTGAGATTTGGGGGAAATCACGGTCGCCAGTCCAAAGGACAATTACTATAGTAACTGAAAAAGAAAGGTTATTACACATATAATTAACACTAGAAGCGTGGCAACTGAAGGTTGACACGTGTAGTGTGAAATCTGAAAGTTTGTCAGAAGTAATAAATTTCGCTACACTCTGACTTAATTTAGCAAAAGAATTAATAAAACCGGAAAATCGAAAGTTAATTTAGTGACTGAAGTTAATAGTGAGCTTTCTTTCTGAAGCACATCGAAATCCAGTAAAATACGGTTAGTCTTGGACTACCTCAACAATCATTTCAAAAGCAACTTGACTCTACGCAATTTAGAAACAAGAGATTTAACTTTGAACTTGAATTAAATGATTCTGAACTATTAACAATAGTAAAATTTAGTACGTACCAAGCTGAGCTGCAGTCACAGGTAAGCTAAAATATGCTAACAAAACTCGCACTCTAAATTTGTGCTCGTGTAACCTAAATATTGTAGCCAGCTACTGAACTTTGAAATTAAAGCAGTGAAATCTAATTATATTATTTTAATGCTGGCGTTTGAATTTCAACGACACTCGGGTTCATTTCGGAAAAGGAAGGGACCCTGCTTGGCAATGCAATTGGGACAATGAGCAACAAAGGTTCATGCTAAGTTGCTGTAATTTTGCGAGGCAAATGGAACAATTTGAAAAGCTGAGGTCTGCCATACAGTTCTGAAACTTTACGTGCTTTTAGTCTTCCTTGTTGGTTGATTGAAGGTTTGAAGCCGTCGATCGAGGAGGTGGCGACAGTCACTCATTGTCGGCCGTCGCTGCTGCAGAAGCTGGATGTTGGCGCGCCTTCTTCTCGACACGGTCACCAGGCGAAACGGGCTCTTGATGTGCGCCAGCTAATGCTTCCCGTCCGCGACACCATGTCAGAAACTATAATCGCGAGTCGAGCGCAATTACATGCTGCCAAACCCCGAAAGCGCGGCAACTCGCGGGAGCGTCACACAACACCTGCTCCACTCGCTACTCCCCAGACCCTCTCTGTTCTCCCCGCGCTCCACGCGGCAGAGTTAACACTACCAAAGATCCTACACACTTTGATTCTTCACACGACCTATCGATGTAATCGTTCGATAGCAGTTTTCCCTAGGCAAGACCCAGCGCAAAAATACAAATACTCTTTACACAACAAACCAATTATACATCGACATAAGTGCATAAATATATATATACAAACAGTAAAACAATTACAATATGTAAAGACACAGAAATGTCATATATTCAGGTAACAAAAAGGAAAAAAATAATAGTACAATAGATGGAAATAGGAGGATATGCATTTCCGGCGTTACATACCTACCACTCACTTTTGTACCTCTGATAGTAATAACATATTCTAACTGGCCACTAGTCCCACAGTAATGGTGATTCATAAACTAAGGAAGAAACTTTACATCATAAAATTTACAAAGCACTGATACAGCAAGTTAAAGTACATAATAATAATAAATACTTACATCATCCTTTATGTCAACATTTTATGAAAGCTAATGATAATGTCTTTAAAACCTCTACCGCCAAGTGCACACCAATAAAGCTGGAAAGACCACTAGTGGGTGGTGGGTACTGAGGTCCATTACCACTGCTGTAGAGGGCCAGTAATTGTACACTTGTGTTCAAAATTAAAGCAATAAACCGCTATTTCCCCATCCTGGGTCTCATTCACGATATAATCGCACAAACTGTTAACAGGTGTCCTCACTATGTGCTCTACATGAAAGATGGCTTTCTGATCAACGACCAACCACGTCACCGATGACGTCAGGGCACCTATCAAACGAGATAGTGTTTGGCGATTAGTGTACACAGTCGCAGTGTACCCAGTCACAGACGGTACAGAATGGCACAGGGAAGACGCCTACCAGACTCTCTGTGGTGAGCGGCCATAGGAAAAACGGAAGCAGACAGTTGCAAAATGATATCGTCCGATGGCTGAATGTGAAGCGTTCTGTTGTTTGTCGGATGAGGCGACAGCTTACAGAGATGCAAAATGTACACCAAAGACCAGGGCAGGCCCGACAACGTGTGACATTGGAAAGAGAGTACCTTTGTGTAACTGTAAGGGCACGACGGTACCGCCTTAGTACTCAATGGCAAGTGGCATTTGACGTCGCAGCATCAATCGCATGTATTGTATCGTGACAATAGGTGTAGAGAAGGCTTCAGCATAATGGCCATTATTGTCGTTGACCCGCAGTATGTGTGCCTCTGACCTGTCTTTACAGAAGGGAAGTCTCGTGTGGAGTCGTCAACATGCCATCTGGACGGTCGAATAATAAGCCAATGCTCTTTCCACAGACGAGTCCAGATTTGGTATGGAGATTCATTCTCGACGGATTTGCATCGTAGCGGTCTTGCGGTTCCAGACTGCAGCGCCTTTAACCGCACGGCCACTTCGGCCGGCTAATTTTCCATTCATGTGACGCTGTTACTAAATTGATAACCAGATAAGACTCAGTTGAAACCTTTATAAAGAATCATCTGAAAGAGAGGGAAAAAAGCTACACCGCGGCTCTGCGAGATAGTCATCTCATCCTCATATACGCTGCCTGAGATCCTTGGAGCAAGCAGCAGACTGTTCGACTTTCTTACACCGGCCGCGGTGGTCTCGCGGTTCTAGGCGCTCAGTCTGGAACCGCAAGACCGCTACGGTCGCAGGTTCGAATCCTGCCTCGGGCATGGATGTGTGTGATGTCCTTAGGTTAGTTAGGTTTAAGTAGTTCTAGGTTCTAGGGGACTGATGTCCTAAGATGTTAAATCCCATAGTGCTCAGAGCCATTTGAACCATTTTTACCTGGCGAGAAAAAAGTGGTGTTTTTTCAACAGTTACAACTTAATAAGAGCCCCAAACTGTGGACCAGGTAGAAATGATCGTCCTAGTGTGTTGATTGTAGTTTCCTCAACTCACTTTCCCAAAACCCGTTCAACAATTTAAGTCCTCCATTCGCCATCCGTACTACGGATTTCAACTGTTCGTCCCATTCCATATCGTTTCGTATTACCCCTAGATATTCTGATAAGCAACAGGCTCCACCAGCGTAACAGTGGTCTTGTAGCTGGTGATTAAGATGGTGGTGATGACGATGATGATGGTAGAATTGTTCGGGTGCACGACATGGAAGTTGTCAGCACCCAAATGCAAGCTGGTGAGACGGTAGAGATTAATATGAGTAAATGAAACAAATACACACAAGCACATAATAAATGCTTACTATCAGTCGGTTCTCAAAAAAATTGGCATGAAAGGAAAAAGGCAGTTCAGTGAGAACGCAGTTCCACTACAGCAGATAAATGTGGCTGGTTGATCGGCAAAGCAAAAAATCGACGTGTCAGCCACTCTGAAACTCATTGCACCCTAAAGTCTGACAGTTTTGAGTAGGGTCCGGACAATCCACAAAATTTTAAAGCATGTTCCACAGGATTCTCATCATTAGCTGAAATAGGGGGCAGACCCCCACTTAAATTTAATGCTGCCCCCTCGCAAGGACGCAGCTTTTGTTATCATTAAATACCTCATTTTGTTAGAGAACAGCTTTCAAATGCTCTCGTGCGATACATATAGCAATAAAATTCTATTTTAGCAGTTTTACAATAAACATGTTTTTGTATGCGTTAGCCATTGCAACCTCGTGTCGACCTGGCGCAATAAATGTCATCAACATGATCTGCATGCAAACAGAACAGGCACCAATTCAAAACAAGTTTCCGTACCTGAATGGGGCAGCGTGAGTCAGACAGGGGAGGTTGAAACACGGATATGTGACATTCGGTTCGATCAGTATTTTCATTTGAAATAACTGTATGATCAAAATACTGATTTCATAAATAGCTACCGCTGTTGCTATTAGCGATTCTTTTATAGTGAGGCCATTTTCAAGTGGAATCCGTAAGTGACAATTTAAATGCAACTTAACGTTGGACATAATGATGTAATGAATATATAAATAATTTATATAACAGGATCGTAGCGGCTGTGACCTGAAAAACTTATGTTTACACCAACAGTATAAGTACAAAAAAAAAGAGAAATATAGCTGACATTGTGCTGCGGTGAAGCAAAATGTAAAAGGTAAAATGTAAAAGAAAAATGTAAATGTAAATGAAAATGTAAAAACGGGTGTATTTAAAAATGCGTGGGTCATACATTATAAGTCGTCTTTCAAATCACTTACTTTTACGCGAGTAAAAATCACTTAAATAGTGCAAAGATAATTTGTATGCAAGTTCTTCACTGCTAAACATGCTACAACCTGGCGAAGTGGAGGTATAGCAATATATTTATACTGGATACCTCTGCAGGAATACTTGACTGAGCGATCATTTGGCAGTGCGGTCGGATTCGGACGTTGCATGCCCCTGTAAACACTCTGTTTCCCGATGTCCGTAGCACCGGTTACAGGGCCTGCTCTGGCATAGCTTGTTTCCGGAGTCTCTGGGGCCACATCCGTCGTGAGGATGATTTCCGTACCAAGTCGACATTACATTTCGATGGCCAGTCCTATGTGGCAACATACAAGAATTCATGGTGAGGCTGTTCCAGTGCCAACGCTGCTTGGCGTAATATTTTGTGCGCAACGCTTTCAGTGTTATGCACTGAAGAGCCAAAGAAACAGGTACACCTGCATAATGTCGTGTAGGGCCCCCGCGAGTATGTCTAAGTGCCGCAACACGACGTGGCATGCACTCGACTAATATCCGAATAGTGCTGGACGGAACCGACACCATGAATCCTGCAGGGTTGTCCATAAATCCGTAAGAGTACGAGACGTTCGAGATCAGAACAGATTCTGAACAGCACGTTGCAAGGCATTCCAGATATGCCTGATAATGTTCATGTCTGCGGAGTTTGGTGGCCAGCGGAAGAGTTTAAACTCAGAAGAGTGTTCCTGGTGCAACTCTAGAAATTCTTCTGGACGTGTGGGGAGTTGCATTGTCCTGCTAGAATTGCCCAAGTCCGTTGGAATTCACAATGGACATGAATGATGCAGATGATCAGCCAGGACGCTTACGTACGTGTCGCCTGTCAGAGTCGTATCTAGAGCTATCAGGGGTTCGATGTCACTCCAACTGCACACACCCCACATCATTACAGAGCCTCACCAGCTTGAACAGTCTCCTGCTAAAATGCAGGATCCATGGATTCATGAGATTGTCTCCATACCCGTACACGTCCATCCACTTGATACAATTTTAAATGATGATGATGATGATGATGATATTTGGTTTGCGAGGCACTCAACTGCGGTAGTTATCAGCACTCATACGAATTCCCAATTGTTACACAGTCTAGACTCTCCACTTTCACGAATGATGATGAAATAATGCGGATAACACAATCACCCAGTCCCCGAGCAGAAAAAATCCCCGACCCGGCCGGGAACCGAACCAGGGATCGGGTGATCCAGAGGCGGCATCGCTAGCCATTAGACCACGAGCTGCGAACAATTTGAAATGAGACTCGTCAGACGTGTTGTCAGTACTCCAATGTCGGTATTGACGGGGATAGGTGAGGCGTAAACCTTTGTGTCGCGCATTCATCAAGGGTACACGAGTGGGCTTTCGGCTCCGAAAGAACGCATCGATCATGGTTCAAATGGTTCACATGGCTCTGAGCACTATGGGACTTAGATCTGAGGTCATCAGTTCCCTAGAACTTAGAACTACTTAAACCTACCTAACCTAAGGACACCACACACATCCATGCCAGAGGCAGGATTCAAACCTGCGGCCGTAGCGATCGGGCGGTTCCAGACTGAAGCGTCTAGAACCGCTCGGCCACACCGGCCGGCGCATATCGTTCATGTTTCATTGAATGGTCCGCACGCTGGTAGTTGTTGATGGCCCAGCATTGAAATCTGCAGTGATGTCGAGAAGCGTTGAACTTGCGTCACGCTTGAACGATTCTCTTCAGTCGTCATTTATCCTGTTCTTGCTTGATCTTTTACCGGCCGCAGCGTTGTCGGAGATTTGATGTTTTACCAGATTTCTGATACTCACGATATATTCGTGAAATGGTAGTACAGGAAAATCCCCACTTCATCGCTACTTCTGAGATGCTGTGTCCCATCGCACGTGCGCCGACTATAATACCATGTTCAAACTCACTTAAATCTTGATAACCTGCTATTGTAGCAGCAGTAACCGATCTAACAACTGCGGCAGACACTTGTTGCCTTATATAGGCGTTGCCGACCGCAGCGCCGTATTCTGCCTGTTTATATTGTATTTGAAAATTCATGCCTATACAAGATCTTTTGGCGCTTCATTGTATTCCTATATTTCCTTGCATCCGTGCTTAACATCCTTTGTTCGAAAAAAGAGGTTTTGTTCCTTGTTCACAAAAAACCATCGCTATCCAACTGTGAGTTTAAAGCGTTTATTCACTACCTTCCCGCTTGTTTAATAGTGGCTTAGAGTTCGCTGCTCTGTTCGCACCGACTGTGTGGCCTACAGTGATTTTTTTATTTTATTTAATCTAATTTTGGTGTTGTTCACAAACTGCAACACCTTTAAGCTTTTCACGCTAATTAAGCCCATATAAGTATGGTCTTTACCGAATGTACTTCTTCCCAAAAGCCGATTGTTGTAGCAGGAGTTCAAAGGTTTTTTTTAATCATGCCTTTTGCATTTTTGTGGAATTATTTCCACAGCAAAGTTCATCCCCTAACAAATATATCTTTATATCTAACCGCGAAGTGCAATACCAATTTCCATTAATTTAGATTTAAATTTTTTTGTTGTAAACGAAATATCTCCCTAAATACTTTCATGTGCTTTTGCACTCCCTTATAGTTTAAAATATCCAGATACACGTTTTTTTAAATTCCTGTCTGAGAAATAAATCTAAATTATCATAGATATGGCTTCAAAATGTTTTCACAATGAAACATGTCCATAAAAAATTGCATCCTCCGTTTCAGTCCCAAAGGGGTTGAATTTCCAAAAAACAGTGAAACATTTTTTTTTAAATTTCTAACTGAGAAACCGAATTTAAATTTACATAGATTTTGCTTTGAAAATGCTTTCGTAATAAAATATATTCATAAAAAAATCTCATCCTCTGTTTCACCCCCGTAGGGGTTCACTTTCCAAAACATTTAAACGCGTATATTTTTACTTGTAACCTGGAAGTCAAATACCAATGTTAATAGATGTAGTTTTTAAGGAACTTTAGTAGTTCTTCCATAATGATACCTTTTCAAAAAAAGTGCTTTCACCCACTATTTCACCCACATTGGGTTAAATTTCTAAAAATGTTTTAACACTTATCTCTTTATTTCTGACCGAGAAACCAGTACCAATTTTCGTTGATCCAGCTTCAAAACATTGCGACATTTTTCTAAAAAAAATCCATCATACATTATTCCGCCCCTTGGAGTTGGAATTTCGAAAACTCTCTTCTTAAACGACGCCTGCAGTATAAGGCCCAGATCTTCTCCAAATTTCACGTTTCTCTCCTTATCGGGTCTGATTTTTATCTTTTGTGAAACTGTACTGCACGTGGTCCGTCAAAGGGTGTATCTAATTTTGTTGCCCCACTGCTCCTTGAATTAATCAATAATAACACGTACTTATTCTAAAATGCTTTCTATTTATTCTTATCCCAGTCATTTATAAAATGCGCAAGGATTTCGAGGTTGTTAGCACGTGTTCTTAATTTTTACGTAAAGCAGTAATTTACCGGAGCACAAGCCATTAAACGCTTTCTGTTTGTGAAGGACTTATAATTCAAAACGAGGTGGCATCAGCTTAAATATTTTGAATTCCTTGCACTCACATTACAGCCGCGAGGGGAAACCTTTCCGCAGATTCTGAATATACCAGTTCCATGCTCTTTTCACGTTCTTTTCCTAATAGACGTTAGGGTTATGAGGTAAGTAAGGTCAGAGTTACGAAGTAAGTAAGGTTTCACATCGTCACCGAACATGATCTGCCTGCAAGGGAAGTCACCATGGCATTTATAAGTAGACCCAGGAAATCAGAGAGTGGGATCGTAATGCTCCATTCACTAAAAAACTTCGTTGTGCCATGAAAGCATTTCCTACCTCTGATTACAGTGTGGTACCAAATATTTGTATGCACTGTTTGAATACCTGGTTGACGGAAACATCTCATTTCTGGTCGTTTAATAGTTCATTGTTCTGGCAATCGCCACATAGTCGTCACAAAACAGTTGCTTTGTTTTGTTACTCTCTAGTCGCCCCAGAAGCTTTTTTTGTTTTGTTACGTGATAGTCACCATATAAGTGTTGTTTTGTTTTCACTTATCTGAGTAAATGTATGAAATGTATGACATACCGTGTTTCTTTTTTTCATTTCGTATTTATTCTGACCCGTTTCGATCTTCAAGCATCACTAATGAAAAAATAAAATAAATAAAAATAAGGATGTGACATATGAGAACCTTTTTATTTTTCTCTGGATGATGGTTTAAGGCTGAAGTTGGTCTGAATAAATTCGAATTATAAAAACAGCACTGTGTCATGTACAGTTTGGGACGCAGCCATCGGAAGGTTGAAGCGCCCACGGTGGTCTTGCAACCAAAACCTGACCTCATATGGCGCTAGGCTGAGGAAGAGTGACATCACAGCCAGTAGCGCCGCGAGTTGATGGCAGCAACAACCACGTGACATTCACCACTTGACAACGGTCGGCCAGCACCCAGTCCAAAGCTTGTGGATTTATACCGCCTGGAGCGGTTTACTTGCCATAAATACTTAAGTTGTAACATAAAATCGCGAAATAGTTCTGGGATCTTGATGGGAAATTGGAAGCACATCTTTCGTCAGTGCTAAATGGGTCAACTGAAATAAGCTGCTCACTTTTTGTTCAAAAATTTTATGTTGACGCGTTTCGGACGCAACCCATATTCGGAATGTCAAACAGAGCTGCCTTCAATCGAAGCACGGCGTCACATGCTCAACTGCGCACTGATGGTGAGGACGTGTGGTGAAGGCAATTTTTTATCACATTCTGAAGATGGACTACACCAAATGCGCCAGTATAAAATTTTTCAACAAGTGATCATTCTGTTTCAAGTGACCCATTTAGCACTGACATAAGAAGTGTTCTCAATTTACCTAAACTAAGTTTTAGATAGAGCTAAAGTTGTCCTCCAGAAAAACTACAGTTCTGTGGTTTTGGTACAGTACGTAGGTGACGCAGAAAATGGTAAGATTACCTGTAGTATTGGTAGCATTGGTAAAGACAGAAACATAAATGAATATGTAAGAGAAAAACTGGGAGCCCACGCATTCTCTTTGTTTTTTGTTTGTTTCATTGTTTGTTGTGCAAATAATTCAGCGTTATTCGTGAGGGCATTTTTTTCTGTCGTTGCAGCTACAAAAATGCGTGATTTTTTTCACCAGATGCGTTTCGCTTTATTGAAGCAAAATATCACCAGTGGTCTGTAATTAAGTTATTTATATTTTGATTTGTTTTTAGATCAAAAACAGTCCGCTAAGAATAAATTGATTTTTACTTACGGCGATTTTCGGTTGATTTCTCGCTCACATCAAGAAATGCCGTCTGCTAGCACAGTAAGTACAAATCAATTTATTCTCAACGAACTGTTTTTCAGTCTAAAAGCACATCAAAATGGAAATAACTTAATTACAGACCGCTGATGATGCTTTACATCAATAAAGCAAAACGCGTCTAGTGAAAAAAATCATGCATTATTGTAGTTGCAACGACAGAAAAAAATACCTTCAAGAATTATAAAGCATCTACGGGCACTATGGTCACACAAATGAAGGATTCAGTGTTAGTCCATTGTGCATTTTATATCTTCATAGAATATAAATTGTGTTTTATAAGTAATGAAAATTATTTCATCACGTAACTTCTGCGCTTTTGTGTAGCCAATACAATTACTTTTGATGCAAGTAAAATTTACATGCACCAACATAAAAAATATATATTATTATCGGTGTTAAGTTGTACTTCATAGAACGTTCTTCATCACCATCAAATGCAAGTAGTTCATGTTATTATCGATAAATGCGAACGTTGTTCATGAATAAAAAAACTATGTTTTATAGAAGTTGGACTAAGTGTTGAAACGCTGACTTATAGATTTTTTTTTCGCTTTTTTTCATTTTACCGTTTTGTTGAGGAAATTGCGTTTTCTAGCACTATATGATACACCCGTATTAGTTTCTTTATTTTTACTACAAAAACTATCAGTTTCATATTACAAATGAACAATTTTCAAATAAACCAGAGTTAAACATTGGGAATTTCAGTTTTGCTATAAATACTATTTGCCTTTAAGTAACAGACAGGAGAATAACAATGTGGAACAAATAGGTTTTTTAAGGTACCTTTATGAATGTATCCTCCGTTTCTAGACGGTTCAACGCTTCCGGTTTTTGGAGAATCTGGTAAGATATTGATTGCATATGGAAAGAAAACCATCGCTATGGGTTAACACTCTATAGGTATGTAACACAGCTAACGTACAAGCAGTGCGGGTACGACCTTAATTGACCCAAGTACTAGTGAAACTACAGTAGTCCACCCATATTTACGATAGCCTACGGTTGTTTTACAACTCTAGATAAATCTCATCCTCTGACGAGAAAGCTGCCAAATGTGCCGGCAGAGTACTCTGTGAGTAGGATGGTTCGCCGTTTGTCGACCGCCCGGTAACCGGGTTACAGCTCTTGTTTACATGCGCGGTCAAAGCACGGGCCGAGCGGAACCAACACACGAGAGGTGCGACCTTCTGTCTGTGTTGTGTGGCTCCGCCAGGCCTCCGACGCAGTGCAGTGCTGTACTGTGACCAGTTCTCGGGCACACAGAGCGAGCAGACGTGTTGACATTTGGGAGCCACTCACTTCGAGAAATGTTTACAACGCAAATCACGCCGCTTTGCTGTTTCACGCAACAGCGCGGACGTGTAATTCCCTAGTGAGGGTCACCGAGGGCAGAGAGGACAAACCTTTGTATTCGCAAACGCTGTGTGGCTACGCAGTTGTGCTTCTAGCTCAAGCGCGATTACAGCTGAGTAATGGGTGCTTCACGTGAAACTGCGGTCAGTATTCCCAACACCAAGATCAATGTGTTTTGTTAAATGATTTATCTTGAAGTCCACATAATATAATCTGACAATCCTCATCAAATAAAGTATAGTGAAGTGCCAAAGAAACTGGTACAGGCAAGCGTATTCAAATACAAAGTTATGTAAATAGGCAGAATATGGCGCTGCGGTCGGCAACGCCTGTATAAGACAACAAGTGTCTGACGCAGTTGTTAGATCGGTTACTGCTGCTACAATGGCACGTTATCAAGATTGAAGTGAGTCTAAAAGTGGTGTTATAGTCGGCGCACGAGCAATGGGACACAGCATCTCAGAGGTAGCGATGAAGTGGGGATTTTCCCATATGACCATTTCACGAGTGTAGCGTGAATATCATAAATCCAGTAAAACATCGCTGCGACCGGGAAAAGACCCTGCAAGAACAGGACCAACGACGACTGCAAATTTCAGTGCTGTCAGCGTGCGAACCATTCAATAAAACATAATCGACATGGGCTTTCGGAGCCGAAGGCCCACTCGTGTACCCTTGATGACTTCCAGACACAAATCTTTACGCCTCGCCTGGACCCGTCAACACCGACACTGGACTGTTGATGACTGGAAACATGGTGCCTGGTCGAACGAGTCTTGTTTCAGGTTGAATCGAGGGGATGGACGTGTACAGGTATGGAGACAACGTCATGAATCCGTGAACCCTGCATGTCAGCAGCGGACTGTTCAGGCTGCGGACGCTCTATAATGGTGTAGGGACTGTGCGGTTGGAGCGATATGGGACCCCTGATACGTCTAGATACGACTCTGACTGGTGACACGTACGTAAGTATCCTGCTTGATCACCCGTATCCACTCATGTCCGCCGGCCGAGTGGCCGTGCGGTTCTAGGCGCTACAGTCTGGAACCGCGAGACCGCTACGGTCGCAGGTTCGAATCCTGCTTCGGGCATGGATGTGTGTGATGTCCATAGGTTAGTTAGGTTTACGTAGTTCTAAGTTCTAGGGAACTGATGACCTCAGAAGTTAAGTCCCATACTGCTCAGAGCCATTTGAACCATTCACGTCCATTGTGCATTCCGACGAACTTGGGTAATTCCAGCAGGATGCTGGCCACCAAACTCCCCAGACACGAACATTATTGAGCATTTCTGTGTTGCCTTGCAACGTGCTGTTCAGAAGAGATCTCCATCTCATCGTAGTCTTAGGGATTTATGGACAGCCCTTCAGGATTCATGGTGTCAGTTGCCTCCAACACTACTTCAGACATTAGGCGAGTCCATGCCACGTCGTGTAGCGGCACTTCTGCATGCTCGCGGGGGCCCTACATGATATTAGATAGGTGTACCAGTTAAACCTTCTTAACCAGTTAAACTTTCTTAACTAGGTGCTCCTGAACACGAAACTGACGCTAAAATTTGCATATTATCTCTACTTTTCGAAGTGCGGCGTTTATCTGTTTTTATGCATTTTTTTAATAAATATCGTTCCTCACGTACAAGAAGTTGCAGCGCTGCGTGAGCATGTAATTGTCGCAACGTAGGCTCACCACGTGGTCATGTATGTCTCATACATGTGTTCATCACGTGAACAGTAGTGTTGTGGTCAGATGTGGTCTTCCAGTTGTTAAGAACTGTCATGATAAAGTGGTTGTATTTTGATTCTTCTCTAATAGTTTTCAAAACAATTCTCCAGAAAACAAATGTAAAATTCCTGATCTACTAGACAAGACACCAGAGGGAAGTTTGCGAGGATGTAAAGTTATTGCCTTGTTAGTGGGACTGCAATTCGGTTCATCAGATGCTGTTGTTTCCAGTACGAGTGGGATAGTCCAGCAAAGGTAAACACCATTCACAGAGAAGCTGGGGAAAGGTACAGTCATTAAGTACAGTATTGGAAAATACTGTGAACTGGCTGCACTTGCATCAAGAGTGATGATATGTAAGTCTGCTACGGGACCTGCAAATAAAATCAGCTGCCCTCAGGTATTTGCCTGTCTCCATCTCTAATAACCTCGATTTCGCCTGGACTTCAAACCCAATTTCCCTTCGTCCTTTTTTGTGTCTGCCTGTTTGGGTAAGCGTATCTTGTGATGTGCTCCCCGCTCTCCCACATCCCAAGCTGTCCCTGCACAAGATGCACTGCCACATGCAATGTCGTTTCCGAGCAGTGCGTTCAACAGGGGCATGGCCAGGAACATGTATCTGTCCATCATGTTGCTGAAGTAACTATACTTCACACAGACCGTGCGTTATGCAACGAAGAGTGTGGAATCTTGATTAAATACACTGAAGATTATGAAATCACTGTACCCATCACCTTGAATCGTATCATGTAACACATATCAACCAGTAAAAGCATTGTCACATATGCGGTAAAGTCCAAATGTCAAAAAATAAATAGCTTTTTCAAAGACAAAGTATTTTTCCGTAATTCGCGTAATATTCTTCAAATCAGTAAGTACCTTGTACTATTATTTTCTAAGGTAGCCTGTATTCTTCCTCAGGGTTCGAGCTATCACCTTGCCAAATTTCATCACAATTGGTTCAGCGGCTTAGTGATAATAAATTTAGATGTTATTCATGATGCGGCAGTTTTTCTCACATGTTTAATTTTGCCGTTACATTCAGCTTTCTTTTTTTTCCATCAGTCTTCCGAATGGTTTGATGCGGCCCGCCACGAATTCCTCTCCTGAGTCAATCTAGCAACATACATCCTCAGTTATTTGCTAGATCTATTCTATTCTCTTCTTCTGCAGTATGTAGCCTCTGTTTCGCCCTGTTGTACCATGGAAGTTATTCCCTGATGTTATAACAGATGTACTATTATTCTTTCCTTCTTCTTGTCAATGTTTTCCACACTTTCCTTTCCTCGCCGATTCTGTGGAGAACTTCTCATTCCTTACTTTACCAGTCCACGTTATTTTCAACATTCTTCTGTAGCACCACACCTAATTTGCTTCGATTCTCTTCCGTTTGTCCTATAGTCCATGGTTCACTACTATACAATGCTGCACCCAAACGTATACTCTCAGAAAATTCCTTCTCAAGCTAAGGCCAAAGCCTGATGCTAGTAGACTTGCCTTAGCTAGGATGCTCTTTTTGCCCGTGACACGCTGTTTTTTTATGTCTTCCTTGCTCCGTCCGTGAAGAGTCATTTTACTGCCTATGTAGCAGACTTGTGTAACTTCTTCTACTTCCTAATCCCCAATTCTAATGATGGGTTTCAAGCTGTTCTCATTACTTTCGTCTTTCTCAGATTTACTCTCAGTCCATTTTCTGTATTCATTAGGATGTTCATTCCGATTAACAGATTGTGTAAGCCTTCACTTTCACTGGGATGGCAATGCCATCCTTTCACCTTGAATTTTAATCCTACTCTTCAACATTTCTTTTATTTGCGTCATTGCTTCTTCAATGTTTATACTGAACAATTGGGGTGGAAGACTGCATTACTGTCCTATACCCCTTTATATCCGACCATTTCCTTCTTTGTCTGCCACGCTTTATGCTCCCTCTTGCCTCTCGCATTTATTGTATATTACCCGTCTTTTCCTACAGCTTACCCTGATTTTTTAGAACTTTAAAAATTTCGCACCTTTTCAAAAATGTGAAAAATAAAAACCTTAAGCCTGGTACAATATTTTTCTCGCATGAACAGCGAAAATATAGTGAGCGATGAATGTTTTCGTTTCATCATATTTTCGGATTGTAAGGGAAGAAATGTTTTCTAATGTTTTGAAATTATGCGTCAAGTTTGTTGCGGTTGACTAAGTGCTCTCATTGTGAAATAGTAGACGAATGAGATATGGGTATTCGGTCGTCGTTGCCTACATTTCTCTTTACCCACGCCCCTTTAACAGGTAGGTAGTTCTTACCCACACAGCGATTCTTTCCAGACAGTAATTGATAAGTGTAGTAGGTTTGGTTGAAATTGATCTAGTGGTTTCGGAGGAGATGTGGAGCAAACAAACATACATTCACTTATACATACGTATGTACATCCATTTTACAATAAGAATGTATATCTATTTTTTTAATCAGATTGTCATGAAATAAAGCCTGTATGGTATCCTAAGCTATACTGAAGTACTTGCGAAACCCCATGGAAATTCGTCTAGTACAGTAGTTTTGAGATTAGTGCATTCAGACAGACCAGATTGTTTTAGTAACACTTGTAATCACGATTTTTTTTTCGCCATCCGGTTTTGGTGAACTAAAGCCTATACCGTCCCCGAAGTTATGCTCAAGTTAGTTTCGAAAAACCCCTGAAAATTCGTCTAGGACCCGTGGCTCTACCCTTCATTCGATCCCTGCGAAACGCTACATTTCAGCAGGATAATGCACGACCACATGTTGCAGGTCCTGTACGGCCTTTCTGGATACAGAAAATGTTCGACTCCTGCCCTGGCCAGCACATTCTCCAGATCTCTCACCAACTGAAAACGTTTGGTGAATGGTGGCAGAACAACTAGCTCGTCACAATACACCAGTCACTATTCTTGATGAACTGTGGTATCGTGTTGAAGCCGCATGGGCAGCTGTAACTGTACACGCGATCCAAGGCCGTTATTACTGCCAGAGGTGGTTGTTCTGGGTACTGATTTCTCAAGATCTGTGCACCCAAATTGCGTGAAAATGTAATCAGATGGATGGCTCTGAGCACTATGGGACTTAACATCTATGGTCATCAGTCCCCTAGAACTTAGAACTACTTAAACATAACTAACCTAAGGACATCACACACATCCATGCCCGAGGCAGGATTCGAACCTGCGACCGTAGCAGTCGCGCGGCTCCGGACTGAGCGCCTAGAACCGCGAGACCACCGCGGCCGGCAAAATGTAATCACATGTCACTTCTAGTATAATATATTTGTCCAATGAATACCCGTTTATCATCTGAATTTCTTCTTGGTGTAGCAATTTTAATGGCCAGTAGTGTATTATCGTTTTCGCTATACATTGTATATGTTACTTGCGTTAACTGAAGCTTTCCCCCACGAGCAATCGATCTGGTAGTGGTGAGTAACCTTGCATGCTTCAAGTATGCAGTTAACTATACCGCTATTCGCACAGCTATAGCGAAATAGGACCTATGAAGAGATCAGACAAACATATGGTTCTTTATCAGGCACGTTTGCAATGACTGACTGTGCTGACCTTGCAATATAAACCAACACGACATTGCTATGCTGGTACTGCAGCACAGCTGAAAGCAATGGGAAACTGCGGTTATTATTTGCAGAGTGAGTCGCATTAACGTTTAATCTACATCTATATCTACATCCATACTCCGCAAACCACCTGACGGTGTGTGGCGGACGGTACCTTGAGTGCCTCTATCGGTTCTCACTTCTATTCCAGTCTCGTATTGTTCGTGGAAAGAAAGATTGTCGGTATGCCTCTGTGTGGGCTCTAATCTCTCTTATTTTATCCTCATGGTCACTTCGCGAGATGTACGTAGGAGGGAGCAATATACTGCTTGACACCTCACTGAAGGTATGTTCTGGAAACTTCAACAAAAGCCCGTACGGAACTAATGAGCGTCTCTCTTGCAAACTCTTCCATTGGAGTTTATCTATCATCTCCGTAACGCTTTCGCGATTACTAAATGATCCTGTAACAAAGCGCGCTGCTCTCCGTTGGGTCATTTCTCTCCCTTCTATCAACCTTCTATTACGGATCCCACACTGGTGAGCGGTGTTCAAGCAGCGTGCCAACAAGTGTACTGCAAAACACTTCCATTGTTTTCGGACTGCATTTCCTTAGGATTCTTCCAATGAATCTCAGTCTGGCATCTGCATTAACGACAATTAATCTTATATGGTCATTCCACTTTAAATCACTTCTAATGCCTACTCCCAGATAGTTTATGGAATTAATAGCTTCCAGTTACTGACCTGCTACGAAGCGATGTAAATGACTCGAAGACAAGCGATTTAATATAAGACACATGGGGTGGAATATCGGGGGGGGGGGGGGGGCAAATGTCGGGCAAATGTTGAGCATGTGACGTTACCAATGACATACACTCTTTGGCATAAGACTCGACCGGCGGCTGGCCGCTCCAGAGGCTAAGTCCGCGCCGATTGCGACATGGGACAAATAAACTGGCCAACTCGATAAGTCCGGCAATCTGCACAATCTGGCAACACTGTAGACGGCGGCACTTCCTGAAGGAAGTCTTGTCCCATATAAGACAAACCATACGCTGTTTACGACCGTGGTATAGCGGTACCGTGCGTTGTTTCTGTCTACAATGTCTGTGCATCGAAACTAGCTGGCGTAAAAATCTTTTATAGCCTCTTCCAACTGAATGCTGAAGACATTAATGTAATGGTAATGCAGATTCAGTCTATTTCACTTTCTATCACACCGATAACAAACTTTTATCCAGTAACCATTTTGCGGCAGATTTCTTGCAGAGTGCCCTCCTCTGGACGTCGCATGCGGCAAAGCTCCGGGATCCATTTGCTGGCTACTGGCAGCGGCCGTGGAGACAGCAGCGGCGCAGCACTCCCTCGTTCTTTATCGATAGCTTTTGATAATTTAAAACGCTTTATTATTATTAAATGTTGCTCCATAGAAGATTTCTACGACTTCAATTCACTATCGAAACCAACATAGACCGACGCCCTGATTAGTAGGTGGGTACTGTATTACATTCAAAAATGTTCAAATGTGTATGAAATCTTATGGGACTTAGCTGCTAACGTCATCAGTCCCTAAGCTTACACACTACGTAACCTAAATTATGCGTAGGACAAACACACACACCCATGCCCGAGGGATGATTCGAACCTCCACCAGGACCAGCCACACAGTCCATGACTGTATTATATTAATCGGCAAGAGCTGCGTATGGTCCGAAATTAATTTGACAGACAGACGAAATTGAACCATCTCACTACATTCAATGAATTTCTAAATGCTTCATACCTCGTTTCTTTTCCTTTCAAGGTCAATAATTTTTGCAACTTTTGGATAATATTCGAATATTTTCGTCAAGCCAGGGTGAGCGTCTGTGGTGTGAAGTTTTTGTTTCATTCCTTATGGTAAGTCTATGCGATAAACTGTGGGAATACCTTGCAATGCATGCCCTGTAGCAGTGCAGAAACACTGCACATTTGAAGTTTCATGTATCGATTCACGAAGTATTTAACGTTGATCGGATGTGATAGCTAAGTTCATCAGATTTAAACCAGAAAAGTTACCGATTTTGAGGTTTCATAGAACGGAAAAGAATTGCTAAGCCGGTGTCAGCAAACGTCTACAGTTAAATGCTATTGCTAAATTTAGAAGAGAGCAACTATATTTATCTACATGTTCACTTCATAAACAAACTCCTGACATGTTAGACCTATATGAGGAACAAAGTTCAAATTCGAATCGTTGACAGTAGGTTTGAATCTTTTCGGAAACTATTTTACAGTGAAACACCTTGGCACTTGCAAAACAGACATTCATAATATTAACATAATTTACTAAGTCTAAATTGCAAGAAGATTTATGTGTAAAGGCATTCTTCAGATTTAGCAGTTTGCAACTCCACTAGTTAAAATGGAAAATAAAACGTTGTGTTCAGTGGCCTTCACCGAGATTGGAACTGCCGTTTCATATAGCGCCAGCATTGCAACGCATAAGGGAATCGCTGACCTAACGACACACTGGTGGCAACGGGCGGACTATAGTCATTGCGATATTGCCTGAGCCTCAAAACGCAACATTAAACACACAAACAGGTGTTACTTATGTGAAGAATGCCGTTCTTGGAGTCCAGAAATTAAATATACTTTCTAAGTGTCTCATCTTACAGTGGATTATATCGTATGAGTCTTCGATGTGAAAAACGAATTCCAAGTGAATTTAGCGACGTAGTGCCGGGCTACACCCGGAAGTAAATGCACTCTCACAGTGTTGACAAATACTTGTTAAGACGCTGCCAATTCTCAGCTCTCTTACGAGACAGCTCTTAAGCGGAATTTACCGTAACGTTCATAATCATCTCAAAATACAAACGAAGTAAAAATACATCGAAAGCTTATTTTAATTGACTATAATGTAAAGTATCAAACACTTTGCACCTCGATCTCGAATGTGTCCACGTGCTATCTTTTGCAGCATCCATATAGAATGTCATGATTACCACGACAATGAAGAAATATGTTAGTATGGATGGAAGTAAGAAGAGAAACTATCAACAAATCTTTGATTCCACATGGCTTTCATTTCATTTGAGATTTAAGAAGAGTAAAGCAGGATATCACTTCCGTTAACACGAAAGATATGGCACACATATGGAAAACGAGGAAGTCTGTGTCTTCATAAGTTTCCTCCTTGAAATGTGTATACTCTATTACATACCAAGTAGCCTGATCATTGTTTCCGTGATGTTATCCTTTTGTTTGGCCCCTAAACGATGAACAGACTCCAAATGCATGTCTCTGCATGAAAGTAGTTGTTCGAACCCTTCATGAGTTTTTTTTTTGTGTATTTGTTTGGAATTCATGATGCAGACCGCTGTGCCTGCCCCCCTCGAGGGTTAGGTCTCTAAACTAAACCGTTTTTTATCCACTGGCATAATTTATTCAGACAGCATCAGCACAAGACTATCAAACAAAGCCTTCGTTTAATATCTTGCCTAATGACTGTCGTTTCTTTCTCAATAGTGGTCCTTGACAAAGCCATTTAACTAAATTTTAATTTGTGTGTGACAGATAACTGAAAAAAGATATTCTTTTATTTTGTCAGTCTTCCTTTCTCCACTGAGTTGTAAATAGTTCTCCTTGTAAAACGCGTAGTAGCGTCACAAAGTCAACTGCCGCAATGGAGTCGCAATGGAATCGAGTGAGTAGGGTGCGTGTGGTTGCACTGATTGAGCATGGCAGCTATTCGGCATCAGAACCTGGAGAAAAGTGTGGAGTACCGGCAAGAACAGCTAGACGCTGGTGGAAAGGCTACAAGGAAGGGGGCTATATAGGGCGGAAAAGAGGAAGTGGACGGCTCCGTGTGTCTACCGCAGCAGATGATCAACGTGTTTAGGCGAATATACGTGCTAATCCATTCCTCAGTAGCCCTGCCCTGAAAGAGCTCTCTCAGTTTCCCGGCAGCGGTAAGACTGTTATGAGGAGACTGAAAGATGTCGGATTATATTGTCGGAGAGCTGTTATAAAGCAGCAATTAACCGATTATCAGAAGGCTGACCGCATGGTTTTTTCAGCAGAATATATCGATTTTGACTGGAGTAGAGTAATATTTTCGGAAGATAAAATATTTTCTTCCTGTGGCGACGCCCCTGTTCAAGTGAGACACGAAATTTTCTCCATAAAGTTATCAGTTTACGCCGATAGTGACTTTACATTTGTAGTAGGCACAAAATAATAAATATAAACAGTTCCCTGTATCATTATTTTAGTAGTTCATCCCTCATCTGATAAATAAATGTGACCCTTGAATTTGTGAATATTTGCATTAGCACGCAAATGATTTTAGTGCTTGGTATACTGCCCGCAAGGACAATGCTTCCAGCCATTACATTTTCTCTTCTTAGGCTTCTCTCCACAATTAATTCTTACACGACTCTGCGATTCGTTTTTACCTCCTTCTACCTTGTTTTGGTCATTTTCCGCTACATTCAGTATCCTGTGACCTGTAGGCGGACCATACTTTATTTTTTCAGATCCCATCTCTCACTTCCAAAGAAAAGAGTACTCCACATCATCCACTTTGCAGTGTGTTTCTATATTTCTATCACTTGTATGTTTACTTCAAAGAATATTTTTCGTAAACATAAATGGTTTGCTATCGCTGTTCTTCGCTTTACTTTAGTTAAGCATCGTATTTCTCTCTCTTTCTGGTCCTCAAGTGCTGTACCTTTAATGCCATCAGTTTTTGTTGCTCAGTTCATATGTTTATTACTTTATCTCATTGCCATTACCATTTGTTGTTGTCCTCACATTCCAGTGTTATTCTTTCCTCGATTTTCGGATAATACCTGCAAAATCTTGTTTATATTCTGTCTAAATCTGGAACTATTAGGAAATTGTTAACAAATGTGATGCAGCGTATCTTTTCACAATTGAATTTAACTGTTAATATTTCCTGTTCCATTGCTTGTATTGCTTCTGTAAATATATATATATATATATATATATATATATATATATATATATACGGTGTTAAGGGAAGTGGTATTCCATACTTCGCGAGTCGGTAGTATGGACTAGCAGAAGACAACCTGCATATTGTAGGAGCTACACGCACTTCTTAAGTACAAGAGAAGTGTTTTAAGTAGAACAACAGATGAGTTTAACAGTAGTAAAAGTGAAGAAGTGCTCATTGCTCTTAAGATATTGATTTCAGACTCATTTCTCTTGTTTAGTGGATATGTTTGTCTTGTTTCTGTCCATCCTATCAGCTCTTGACATGTGGATTACTTGTTTTTAATACCCTGTATTCGAAGCAGATACGTAGACAAAGGACATCCATACTCATTTCCAGACTTTATATTCCTATTTTATTCCATTTGTATTTGTTATTGGGCTCTAATGTATTCAAAAATTGCAACCAATCAACTCAGTTCAAAATGGCTCAAATGGCACTGAGCACTATGGGGCTTAACATCTGAGGTCATCAATCCACTAGAACTTGGAACTACTTAAACCTAACTAACCTAAGAACATCACAAACATCCATGCCCGAGGCAGGATTTGATCCTGCGACCGTAGCGGTTGCGCGGTTCCAGACTGTAGCACCTAGAACCGCTTGGCCACCCCAACCGGCATCAACTCAGTCCAGGCCAGTTTTTTATAATAGTAAAATTATACCTTCCATTTCGAACCATTCCTATATCAATGAAGGAATTATTTCTTTATCGGTTCATTTCTTCTCTTTTAACTAGCAGCACATACAAACCTCTAACTGATTTAGTTATTCTTATTTTGTTCCCTAATAGGCCTGCCCCGATATATATTTCCTTTTATTAAAATTGTACGATATTCGTATGTTTCTTGGAGGCATGCTGTACTTTTCGCTGTTGAATGCCTTGGCTGATTTTTCTTTTAAAGTTAAGCATAAGATAAAATATACTTTACAGTACTTTACTAACATTGCAATCATGAAGTATAACATATCCTCCAAGGTATACACTCTTTTTTCTCCAGGTTGTAGGGAAGCAGCCTACTCACGCTGTAGTAAATTCACATCAGTTTCCATTGTGTGCCAGCCAGTCTGCTGTAACTAGCTCTGACGTCATAAATGTTGCACAATACCTTAAAAATCAAGCAAATGACCTAAACCTTTTCTAGCATGTCAGGAATAATACTAAATTAATGTGTGTTAAATATCAGTTCGATAACTTCAGCCATTTTCGAAATTTGGACATTTTTCTGAAAAAATCATTGGCGCAACAGAAAAGAGCTAGAGACTTCAAAATTTATATTTAGATTCATTTTTCATAATGATTTAATAAAAACAGTACTTTGGATTTCACAAATTAAGATTTTAGTGGAAATTCATGATTTTCTGGTTTTCGTCTCAAAACTGAAGGAATCAAGATAGATTAAGTAGGCTAATAAATAAGGCTAGGATGTTTAGATTTAAACAGGTTGGAGGTCCGCTATGACTATGAAGATGTGAAAAGTTTCTTTTGAATACCTATAAAATTATAGCGATAGCGGATCTCAAAAGGGCCAGTTCAGAGCTCATCTACTGTGTGCAGTGTAATTAAATTAATTCTCTCGCCCAAAATATTTAACTTAGCCACGTCTAAATTTTATTATCAATACTTACCTGCATGCTGAATGCACATTTAAATTAAGAGCTTCATCGGCCATCAGCAAAAGAAGCTATAAATTATTATGTAACTTGAAGTGGTGCGTTACTAGCCCAGCGGCTAGTCGGGAGAGCCGATTTGATCAGGCGTTCCCCTAGCCGTCCGCACCGCGGCTTTATATATAAGAACGTTGCGCGAGGAAGCAAGGCCCCAGTTCTCTCCAGACGCTGAATAACACGCCATCTGTGTCGGGAGTCGCGTCGCATCGGTATCACTGCTACAAACAGCCTCGGGTGCCGTATTAAGTTACTAGAGATACACGGAACCATGAAATCATTTCAAGTTTAGGGTTAATTCTGGGATGATTTTCATTATCTAGCTTCAGTTTGCGTATTGTCGTATTTTCACGTGCCGTCGCGGGACAGACATTCTACCAATTATTTAGCGTGGCGTTTGATGAAATACTCTCATAAAATTATGGCGAGCATTCATTTCAACATTTAATTCGGACATTTATAGTTGCATCAGCGCATTAGACTCTGAACTGCTCTGTTAGTTAGGTTGAAAGGATACTTGTGTTTTTTATCAGTGAACTTCAGAATATACTCAACTATTTTGGAAAATCGTTTTTGATTAGAAATCCCGGACAATCTCCTAATTCCTCAGAGCTATAAGCTGCAGCTATAATTGTATTCTCAGATGAAGTGGGCGCTAGGAACTCTAATTACAGGCTTCACGTTTTGTTAAATCACTTTCTGGGTGCTAAAAAGTAAATAGAGAGCCAGTGTTGAGAATGGCGAAAGACAGCATTAACAACATTCTAAAAGCCAGAAACTGATTCAACATGCAAGCATTTATACAGCAATTTATTTTTACAAATTATTCGCCGCCCCACATATGGTGCATCGGCCGGGAAATCAACTAAGTGAAAGTGATTTTTAACTATTCGGATTCGCGAGTGGAATGCGACACGCAGCTGAGTAATAGAACAGTGAAAGTGTTACGCGTGCATGTGGACAACGCAGTTGGATTAACAACGCATCTGGATTGACGGAGCTGGCACTGAGTCTAGCGGTGCTGCCGGCATCGCGAGAAGCCAGTTTCGCCGTACCACAGTCGTCCGCCGCAGCAGCCGGAGCCGCACCTGCAGTTACGGGCCACGCAAACACACAACAGCCGTCGGAGTGCCGTCTGCAGTTCAGCGTGCCACGTCGCATCAGTAATCCTGGTACGCCGCGCCGACAACGTCGTGCAGAAGGAACTAAGTTAAGTGAAAAGCTGTTAAAAATTTTATTAACCTGCACTAAAAGACTGTCGGCGATGGAATCGCCAAAAAGAGCTGAGGTTAAACTTAAATCAGAACCAATATCTGTTGAGGGAACTGTAAATCCAGACAACGGTTCAAGTGTAAATATGAATGGAAGTAGTAATGTAAAGGTGAAATATGAAATATTGTCTCCTGACAGTAGTGTGGGAAGGGGCAATGATTCAATAATAGAGACCCCTGTAGTAAAGCAGAAAGCAGAAATTGTAAATTTATTGGATGATAGTTTCTCTGATGAATTAATAATGAAACAGTCATCAGAGATAGTAGAGTTTAAACAGGAGAAGTTAGATGTGACTGATCAATCAGAAGTTTCATTTAGTTTTGATGATTCTGGTATTGGAGCTAGTTTTTCGTCACCTGAGTGTGATAAAAAGCCAGCTAGTGGGCAACCCAAAGATGCTGGGACTGTTGATTTAAATGTTATATTACAAGCAATAGCTGCCAGTAATGAAAAATTGTCAGCCAGTAATACTGAATTAAAATATGAGATTGTGGCCAGTCAAACTAATTTTAATAAACGGTTTGAGGCAATGAACAATAAATTAGAATCCAATAATGCTGAATTAAAGTCTGAAATAAGTGAGGTCAAAAGCAGTAATGCTGAATTAAAGTATGAGATTATGGCCAGCCAAACTAATTTTAATAAACGATTGGAGGTAATGGACGATACCTTCAAGGCTGGTTGCAATAAGTTGAAAGAGGATCTAGACAGTTTGAATTGTAAAATTGATTACAATCATGAGGATATTAAGAAAAAGGTTGCTCAACAATTTTCTGAAATGTATAAAACAGTTAAATCCGAAGTTGCTGAGGTTCGCAGAGACTTCCAAATGGAAGATGCGAAGCTGGAGCGCAAGTTAACAGAAAAGATCGAGGCGGAATCTGAACTGTGCTCAGATAGATTTAAAGATGTTAATATAAAAGTAAACATATGTCAAGCAGACGTAGATGCAATCAAAACTGATACTACTCATATTGTACAAAGAGTAGAAAATGTTGAAATGAAAGTAGAAAATATTAGTACTAACATTGCTAACATTAAGAGTAAAGTAGCTTCAGTAACTTCTGGTAATGGTAGTATACAACAAGTTGTAGCTGCAAACGCCGCTTTTATCGGGTGTCGGCAGTTCTTGCGGTTCGATCCAGATAAAAATATCCACCCGCTAGATTTCTGGAACGATTTTGAAGATGTGATTCCACCAACTTGGTCTGAACGAGAGAAAATCTCATTTATTAAAAGCCATTTAGCAGGTGACGCCATGCGTTGGTCAGCTGATGTTATGTTAAAGTGTAAAACATTAGCGGAATTTAAAACAGCTTTTATTAATGAGTATTGGTCTAGCAATAAGCAAAATGAAGTGTTGAGAGAATTTTGGAGTGGAAAACGCTTCAATGCAGGCAAGGAATCAATTAAAGAGTTTGCTAGGTCATGGATCTCACATTTGTCACATTTGGCCGAAAAGCTGAAACCTGAAATGATTATACTAGGTCTTGAAGCCAAACTGCCATGGTATTGGCAAACTAGAATTATATCTGCCCCTAGAAACGATCTGGATCGTTTCATTGAGTATCTGGAACGTGTAGAACGTGTTGCGGCCAATGAGGAGCAATCACGTAATAACATAAATTCTAATAATAATAGTAGTAATTTTAGGAACGAGCAAAATGGCAATGTAAACATCAGAACAGTAGGTGTTCGCCATCCTAAGAGAGGTAGGAATTGGGGAAATAATTATCAGAACCAACAATGGCATCCAAATGACAGTAATGTTGTTCCAAACAGAATTATGCAGGTAAACAACAGCGCGGAAAGCAATGCTATGCCAGCTAACTATAATGAAACTAAAGGAAACAGTAGTAGGCCGAGGCAGGAAAACTTGTTCCCGTCTATGAGAACACTGGCGCTCACCAGGCGGTTACTTTTCCTAAGCCAGTAGTTAAGGGAATTGGTAAGACAGATCAGAATACTCAAACTGAACATGTGGATGAAGAGTCGGTAGCACCTAAGGATACAACAGGAATATTAGATCACTCACAGTATTTGATAGATACCGTGTTAGAGACGCTTGCTAAGTGGGAAGAGAATGAGAAAGCGCAGCAGTGTAATGATAGGGAAGAGCTACAAAATATTGAATTGTCAGGTGAAGAAGCAGAAGAAATTCATGCTTATATTTACGATGAAGATGATGTGCTCTTATCTAAAGTGCCTGTGCAGGATGTTGATAAGGTACTAATAGATTTAGGACAGGAGATAAGTGAGAATGTAGAGGGCAGGCTGTTGAGGGTCGATGAACCCAGTAGCTGTGACCAGTTGTCACTTGAGAAGGAAACCGACGATAATGGTAAAAGTGGTTTAGCTGTAACTAGTGTTATGCCCGGTCTGGAGACGCAGAATCGCTCAGACTACAGTAATTTGGGTTATGTTCAGCAAACTAAATGTAATGAAGTCGTGCGGTGTTTCGATTTGAAATTAATAGACCGACAGGAAAAGGCAGCTGAAAATGTAATTCAGGAAACCCCTACACACTGTGACCTAAATGTAATGAAGACAGATGTCGATCACTTTAGTTGGAGACAAATCCAAAAGGAACTATTGGATGAGTTTGAGGAGCCACCTGTACAACCTAGAATAAGCCACCCTATAATAATACAAGGAGATATGTTGGGTATCAATGTACGTTGTCTCTTAGACAGTGGAAGTGAAGTGAGTGCGATATCTCAGTCCTTCTTTGATGCATTACCTGGTAAAGACAAGCTTACAGTAATGAGGGTATCAGGACTAAGAATAATTGGTGCTACTGGCAAGGTGTCAAAAACGGTAAAGCAAGAAGCTTTGCTGCCCTTTAACATTAATGGTAATTTAATTGATCATCCATGTTTAATTGTAAACAATCTCAGTATTGAGGTTTCAATTGGCATAGATTTCTCGTCAAAATATCAGTGTGTTGTTGACTTTGAAAGAAGCCAGTTAAAAATGGTCTTGCCAATAACTGGAGTAATTATAGTACCTTTTAGTGATAAACATGTAGTAGCTGATCATGAAACTTGGGAGCTGCCTATACGAGTTCTGAAAAATAGGAGGTATTGGGACGAAGATGTTAATCTTAGTAACAGTAAGCTGGACACAGAAGAAGAAGAAGCAATTATTTTAGACAAAATAGAAACTAAATTGCAGGAAATCGATAAGATTTCAGCCAATCAGAAGGATGAACTGAGACAGGTTCTAAAAAGGCATCATAAGGTATTTTCAGATCGACCTGGCATAGTCAAAGGTTATGAATGTCAATTAAAGGTGAAACCTGGCCAAGTGTTTTTCAGGAAGCCATACCAAATACATGTAGCTAGGAAGGAGGCGGTTCGAAAGGAGATACAGAGAATGCTGGAGTGGGGTGTGATTGAGAAAGCGGCCAGTGAGTACAATAATCCTCTTGTTGTTGTACCAAAAAGAGACGGGAGTGTCAGATTGGTCTTGGACGCTCGTTGGTTGAATGAAATAGTGGTTAGGGAAAGTGATAGACCGCAGAACATGGACGAGTTATTGCAAAAATTCCGGGGAGTAAAATTCTTAACTTCTATGGACATCACGTGTGGATATTGGAATTTGCCACTGGCGGAAAGTTCAAGGAAGTACACAGCTTTCTTGTACGAAGGAGTTTGTTACCAATACCGTGTGGTACCTTTCGGACTTAATATCTCTGTTTGTGCCTTCGTACGTGTGATGTGCCATGTTTTAGGACCAGCTTTAAGTAATAAAATAACAGTCTACGTAGATGATCTGTTAATAGCAACTCCTACCTGGGAAGAACACATAGCTTTATTAGAGGAAGTGTTAGAGGCTATTAAGAGAGGTGGCATGAAACTAAAGATTGAAAAGACAGAGTGCGTTAAAGAGGAAATAGGTTTCTTGGGATATAGGATAAGTGGAAAAGGTATTCTGCGTGACCCAGGCAAGCTAGCAGTCATTGAAAAATTTGAGGCTCCCAGAAACAAGAAGCAGTTGAGATCAATGTTCGGTCTGTTCGGCTTCTATAGGCGTTTTGTTAGTGATCAGGCTTTTAATGCTCCCTGTCTTCATCTCCTGCTGAAAAAGAATACCCCTTGGGTTTGGACAGCAGAATGTCATCAGGCGTTTGAGGTGCTTAAACAATCTTTAATTAATAGTCCAATTTTACATCATCCTGATTTTGAAAAACCATTCTGTATGTCTGTTGATGCTAGTGGCTATGGAATAGCTGTGGAGATATTCCAAGTAGAAATAGAGAACGAACAAGAAGTGCACAAGACTATAGCTTTCGCAAGTCGATCTTTACAGGCAGCAGAGAGAAATTATGGCATCTCAGAACTGGAAGCATTAGCAATTGTATTTGGGGTACAGAAGTTTGAGCAGTATTTATTAGGTCACAAGATAATTGTTTACAGTGACCATAAGGCGTTGACCTTTTTAAAGACCTGTAAGTTGAGGAATTCTCGTTTGGTAAGATGGTCATTGTATCTCCAGCAGTTTGACCTTGAGGTTAGATATATTCAAGGGAAAGACAATCTGGTAGCTGATGGGTTATCTAGAAGTGCGGAGCTCTGTGATGACGCGGGAATTACAGCAACAGACCTAAATGAAGTTCGAATGTTTGCATTGCACGAAATAAAGGAAGAAAGTGCATTAAAGAGAGTGATTAAGAACTTGAGACGTGAGCAGAATGCAGATGACCAACTGAAATTAGTGAAGAGCTATTTAGGAAATGCGAACTATCCTAAGGTTTCCCAATACTATTGTTTGCATAAAGGTATTCTCTTTAGGAGGAAAAAGATAGGTGTTTCTGAGTGGAAGCTGTGCTTTCCCTCACAACATGTAGACTTACTAATCGACTATGTATACCTGAGGTATGGGCACTACGGTGCAAAGAAGTGCATTGCAAAATTAAAAGAGAAGGTTGTGTTTGACAACATGTACCGCCGTGTGGCCAAGCGTCTAGCATCTTGTGTAGTGTGCCAGAAAGTCCGTGCTGCTAACACCAGAATACAAGGAGATATGCATGCAGTAGAGCCAACTGAAACCCTAGAATTACTGGCTTGTGATTTGTTTGGCCCACTTCCTGTTTCGAGAGGTGGTTGTACCCATGTTTTTGTTGTTGTGGATGGATTCAGTAAATATGTTAAGCTATACCCAATTAAAAGAGCAAATGCAAAAACGTTGGTTGAAAAGTTGGAAAAAGATTTCTTCGTGAACGTTGGCGTTCCGAAGAATTTGCTGTCAGACAATGGGCCTCAATTTACTTCTGATACATTTAAGGAATGTCTAGATAAGGCCGGCGTGAAACATCTGAAAATATCTGCGTATTTCCCCCAAGGAAATATGAGTGAACGTCTTATGAGGGAATTGAATAGGCTTTGTAGAACTTATTATGCTCGGAAACACTCAAGTTGGGCAGAGCACATTAAGTATTTTGAGAATGTAATTAACAACTTAAGACATGATGCAACTGGTTTTGCACCTTGTGAATTGATGTTTGGCCAAGAACCGCACAATGTGATTGCAGATATGGTAGAATTCCCTATTCTAACGCAAATATCCACAGACGAGAAGAAACTAAAGGCTAGGGCTAATATGAGAAAAAGAGCGTTGGAAAGGAAGAAGCTTCATGACGCAAAAGCTGTACCTACTAGCTTTGAAATAGGTCAATTAGCCCTTGTCAAAACCAAAGAAAAATCAAAGAAAGTAAATGCAGAAACAAAGAAATTCATGTTCGTATACCAAGGACCTTTCAGGATCATAGGAAAACCACATGCCAATGCATATAGGCTAGAGTACCCTAAAAGTAAGAAGCTATTAGGTCTCAGGAACGTGATGGACCTAAAGAGATTCATAGGTAGCCAATGAATGCTGTAGGGAGGAGGTTGTTCTGTAACCTCTACACAGTGTGGCAGCTGTGCAGTCCCAGCTGTGTGAGATCTTCTTTCCATTTCAGGTCTCACTCATTCTTCATCTTTCCTATCCACAAAAATTTCGACCTCTTCTTTCCAGACATGAAAATTTTCTGTCATGGCTATCAAGCCATGAGTTATGTAACCATTCTATCTACCGATTAGTGAAGAGAAATACCTAATGTGACAAACCTAATAGTGACAAACAATAGAGAAGTATGACGTAATTAAGATACAAATGTATTTGAGTAACAATTATGTATAGTACCCTGGTAATATAGTAAGTACAAAGTGTTGTTTTATTGGAAATGGTCCACCAACAGTAATTTAAAAAGATATATGAATTCATGTACAAGCAGGGTCTGAAGTGGTAGTGAAACCTAGTAGATGCATTACAGCTAACTAAGAAATAGTAAAAGAGATTGCTTAGTGTTAGGAAAAATATGCAGATAAGTTGTAAGATTAAACTCACCTGGTGTAGCAAGGAAAGGCAGTGTAATAGAATTGAGCAGTGTTTGTGGTTGAGACGTGAAGGACACGTCCCTGAAGTATTTATAAGGTTGGAGCTGGCCATTATTTTAGTGTAGTGTGTGACAGGATACACCAACACGTATTGAGGTTATGAGTAGGAGGCGTGAATGCGACCATAGGTACGCTTATGTTAGATGAGACAGAGCAGCTCATGGTGTCCTATAGGTTTAAGGAATTTAGCATTACGCTCGTCCATAATTACTTGATGCGCTTTAGTGGTAGGTCTGAGAGAGACTACCTGAGGTTTCAGCGTCCGATCGAGTGGAAATGGATTGCCACGTGAGCAAACTAATCACCTGCAATACACTATGAATATCAAATAAATGTGCTATCCTATGCTTTAAATATTAATAGAGTGAGTGTTAAATAAGTACATACACTAGCAAAATAAATAAATAACATAATGGCAGACGTGAAACATTAATTTTAGCTCAGCATAAATACACTTCAAAGTAAGTAAGTACCTAATTGCAGATGTGGAACTAACACAACAGCAGAGGATCAATAAGTGGATTTTGTAGTCAACTAAAAGTAGTGTGTTTTGAACACTCAGAACTGTACTATTACCAAAAGTTACTCACATGTACAAAGAAGCTGAGAAAACAACCACTAATCAAATATACTCACACTATCTCTAAGAATAAGGTAATCAAAGCTGAGTCAGTTAAGTAAATAAAATGCAGATTTGTCAGGAATGTACCGAACATTGGTTCAGTGTTCCGGCCCAGAAATAATAAATTGATGTTAAATAGGATTCATGATTGTATGCCTTGAGCATAAATTTTCTCTAGTAAGTGACTAACGGCGGTTTAATCCATTTGTTTACCGATTTTATGACAATTAAGTAACCACGAGAGTAATATTGAAAAAGTTCTGTTAACTTTGTTCCAGCAAAATATTGAAGGATAAAATGTATATATCCCCATTTCATTGTGACCCACCCATAGAGATTAAGTGAACAGAGTCTGAGGCACTCTTTTTGTTTGTTCTACAGGACAAACCAGATTATGGCAGCCTGGTAGCTGCGTGAAAGCGTGGAGTGACTTGGACACAACTCACAGTGACCCCTCCCCTTTCCCCCATGTAATTTAGAGAGAACGTGAAGGACGCACTCCATAGCAACTTCCCCTCCTCTACCCTTGTGAATGGAAGTGTAGGACGCCAGCCAAAGCGGCTACAACCATGTGTGTAAAAATTATTTGTGAACTTTTCTTTCAGGTTTAGAAAAGACTGCTAAGAGATAATCATCTGTTTATGTATCATGTTATTTTCTTTGAATTTGTGTATGTAAAAATGTATTTAATGTATTTAATGGATCTAAGATTTTCATAATTTTTCAATTTGTATGTGTTTGTTTGTCTAAGGCAATATGTATGCCAAAATATTTCATTGACTTTGCCTAAAATTTTGAGTAATGACATTGTTTAAAAGGCGGTGAACATGCCCACAATTTAAATAATTAATGTAGGTAATCAGTTTTCTTTAATGTTCCTACATGTTTATATTTCAATTTTGATTTTTCATAGGGAGTTAAACTGTACTCTTGCTTCCCTTTTTGTAATTAAATTTTTTTTCATTCATTAACATTCATAAACAAAAAATTTAAGTAGAGGCTGATGTAGGGAAGCAGCCTACTCACGCTGTAGTAAATTCACATCAGTTTCCATTGTGTGCCAGCCAGTCTGCTGTAACTAGCTCTGACATCATAAATGTTGCGCAATACCTTAAAAATCAAGCAAATGACCTAAAACTTTTCTAGCATATCAGGAATAATACTAAATTAATGTGTGTTAAATATCAGTTCGATAACTTCAGCCATTTTCAAAATTTGGACGTTTTTCTGAAAAAATCATTGGCGCAACAGAAAAGAGCTAGAGACTTCAAAATTTGTATTTAGATTCATCTTTCATAATGATTTAATAAAAACAGTACTTTGGATTTCACAAATTAAGATTTTAGTGGAAATTCATGATTTTCTGGTTTTCGTCTCAAATCTGAAGGATGCAAGATAGATTAAGTAGGCTAATAAATAAGGCTAGGATGTTTAGATTTAAATAGGTTTTAGGTCCGCTATGACTATGAAGATGTGAAAAGTTTCTTTTGAATACCTATAAAATTATAGCGATAGCGGATCTCAAAAGGGCCAGTTCAGAGCTCATCTACTGCGTGCAGTGTAATTAAATTAATTCTCTCGCCCAAAATATTTAACTTAGCCACGTCTAAATTTTATTATCAATACTTACCTGCATACTGAATGCACGTTTAAATTAAGAACTTCATCGGCCATCAGCAAAAGAAGCTATAAATTATTATGTAACTTGAAGTGGTGCGTTACTAGCCCAGCGGCTAGTCGGGAGAGCCGATTTGATCAGGCGTTCCCTTAGCCGTCCGCACCGCGACTTTATATATAAGAACGTTGCGCGAGGAAGCAAGACCCCAGTTCTCTCCAGACGCTGAATAACACGCCATCTGTGTCGGGAGTCGCGTCGCATCGGTATCACTGCTACAAACAGCCTCGGGTGCCGTATTATGTTACTAGAGATACGCGGAACCATGAAATCATTTCAAGTGAAGGGTTAATTCTGGGATGATTTTCATTATCTAGCTTCAGTTTGCGTATTGTCGTATTTTCACGTGCCGTCGCGGGACAGACATTCTACCAATTATTTAGCGTGGCGTTTGATGAAATACTCTCATAAAATTATGGCGAGCATTCATTTCAACATTTAATTCGGACATTTATAGTTGCATCAGCGCATTAGACTCTGAACTGCTCTGTTAGTTAGGTTGAAAGGATACTTGTGTTTTTTATCAGTGAACTTCAGAATATACTCAACTATTTGGAAAATCGTTTTTGATTAGAAATCCCGGACAATCTCCTAATTCCTCAGAGCTATAAGCTGCAGCTATAATTGTATTCTCAGATGAAGTGGGCACTAGGAACTCTAATTACAGGCTTCACGTTTTGTTAAATCACTTTCTGGGTGCTAAAAAGTAAATAGAGAGCCAGTGTTGAGAACGGCGAAAGACAGCATTAACAACATTCTAAAAGCCAGAAACTGATTCAACATGCAAGCATTTATACAGCAATTTATTTTTACAAATTATTCGCCGCCCCACAAGGTCACTTCTCGAAACTTAGAATATAATTGCGCAGAAATGTCCACATGTAAAATTAAAATGTGTTCAACGTTTCGTAAGTGTATTTCCTCACCTCCTGTCATGGGTGAATGAAAACACATCTGTCAAACAGGAGAGGCGAGGTCTGTATCACCTAATCCCAGGTCGTTCGCGCTCGTTTCTGCCATACACTTTGACATGGGAGGTGTCTGATAACGGGGCTAGGAACGTACTGGTGACGTAGTTTGTGGTTCCTGGTGTCTCAACCTAAAGCAGTTCACCCTAGTGTGCTTTCTGTGAGGAAATAACGTCCTCGGAAAGCGGCCAGGATGGTTTTCTCTTCCCTTGAAATTGTGAGATAGCCGCATCAGCACGTTTCCAAAATAGTACACAGTTGTTCACGAGATTTTTTTCTCGTAAATCTTTTTCTTTATTCCTCCTTTACATTCAATTTTGATATCAGCTGACAGCTGCCTGCATTGCCTTGATTAAAAATTATATGTCAAAGAAACAAATTGTTTTCATGTTTAATATTCCGTAGGCGCATGCAAATATAAATGAATTTTTGATCTTAGTCGTAACAGCAACGCTGCATACACGAATTGTTCTTGAGCAATGACCATTACATAAAGATACGCACTCGTAGTGGTATTTAGTTCTCACTAATATGAAGGAATGACTTATTTCGCTAACATTCATGAAATCAGCTGTTTATTTCAACTGTAGGCGTTTACTCCGAGCGCGGGCCGCGTTGACACGAGGTGCGAACAGGCGACGTCAGCGGTCACGGTCTCCTTCAGTAAATGCAACACATTGAGCGAACGAGCACGTGTAAAGTCCGTAGAGAATATCTCGCTATAAAACAGATTTCTTTTTTTTATATATCTTCGTCAGTGGAAAGATAGAAAAACTAATTGTATAGTGAAGGCCAGCAATCGTTTTGAATAAGCGAAGCAGATTAGCTTTACAACTATGCAACAGAGTCCAACAGTTCAACAGGCTGCTGCACTGTATTGAACAATTTACACCCCACCTCATCATTACCAAAGCATAGGAGGACGGCATATTCTGAAAGATGTCCTACCTGCGTCTTATAACTGACGCCTTAAACTATATTCTGATCCCTGTCTCAGCAACCTCCCCTTGTCAATGTAGGTTTTTGTCAACAGCTATCAGCAAATGATTTTGCAATATGGAATCCTTCGAATAATTTACAAACCTCTAGCTTAGACTACACAGCCAATGCAGTTGTCGAATTTTTTCACAGTATGGAAATTCATAGTATTAGAAGTATTTCATTTCTAAGTTAATGGATGATCATTTCTTTACAGAACCATAGCCCGATTCATAATAGCAGAGCCGTCCAGAACTGGTTCCAAGGTCAGCAGAGAATATAACTTCTTCCTTTCGTGCCAAAATCACCAGACCTCAACCCCACTGAAAATATGTGGTTCAAAAATAGCTCTGAGCACTATTGGGCTTAACATCTGAGGTCATCAATCCCCTAGAACTTGGAACGACTTAAACCTAACTCACCTAAGGACATCACAAACATCCATGCCCGAGGCAGGATTCGAACCTGCGACCGTAGCGGTGGCGCGGTTCCAGACTGAAGCGCCTAGAACGGCTCGGCCCCAACGGCCGGCGGAATCCAGAAACTCTGTGGGAAAATATAGAGAATACATGGTGGGAAATAAACGATCATCATAATCTCTCGATGAATTTAGCCTTATCATTTCCCTGACGTCTTCAAGCAGTCATAGACAACGAGGGAAGATGGGTAGGGTACTGAAAGAAAAATAAAAGCCAAACCAGTTGCGAGGTCGTAAAGTGTTCCGGAAGCTTACTAATGCTAAATGGTCGATGTGTATTCTCATTAAATGTGTCACTACGTGATTCTTACACAGCCGGCCAGAGTGGCCGTGCGGTTCTAGACGCTACAGTCTGGAGCCGAGCGACCGCTCCGGTTGCAGGTAGGAATCCTGCTTCGGGCATGGATGTGTGTAGGTTAGTTAGGTTTAATTAGTTCTAAGTTCTAGGCGACTAATGACCCCAGAAGTTAAGTCGCATAGTGCCCAGAGCCATTTGATTCTTACACATAACAACTACTAATTAAATTCTTTACTCAAAGAAATAAATAAACAAATGTACGCGCAACGGATAAATGTTTAATTTTGTAGTATTAACCCCCAATTTGGTACACTGTTAATCACCCGTCTGTGTTTAAAGAAAATACGTAAGTAACAGGAATCGTAACTGGGCCTGCTTAATAACTCCTTCTCCGTTCTGTAAGCTATTTCTTTTCATTCTGTCTTACTTCCATTTCTCAAAATATAATAACGATATTACCAGTAACATACAGGATAAAATTTCCTGATAGCTGATCTTGTAACAGCACATATAAAGATATTTTACTTCCTATGGCTTCTCACCCGCGGGAAGGAATATTTTACTTCCTATGGCTTCTCACCCGCAGGAAGGAATGGAGGATATCCCAGAATGCTTGATTCATAACATCACAGCAACACACTATCACTCTTATTACCATTGGGCAAAGCAATGATCGTATCTCCACGCGGACCAGTACTAGAAGAGGCTAACTTCTTCAATCAGACCTCTCATTTATTGACGTGCCTCGATGTTAACTAAGCCCTGCGTGGCTGGAAAGTTCACGCGGTCGCGATTCCGAAATTTACGTTCCCCTCATATTCGTGCGTGGCACTTTATTTCAACTGAAGAAATGCCCTCCACAAGTTACCTAGACTAATTTCCTAATTATATGTCGGCACCATTAAATAATATACCATCCAAAGCCTCCCCTCCAAAAGATACATAAGTACACACACAGAACTTTTCACAGTACTTACAGTTCGTGTATAACGTGGATAGCATGGCAACACGAATTACTATTATGCTGTTTCCCCTTTTTTTAATTCAGGAAAGCGACCTCAGTGATTCCTACGTATCTTTCAAATCCAGTTGTTCTAAAAATCAGCTTCACACGTAAATTTCTACTGACTCATTCCACAAAAGGTGACTTCTTATTCTTTCATATTAAATTAGCAACCTTGCCTTTATCCATGAATTTCAGAAACTCGTCAAATTACAAATTAAAACATACGCAAGCTACAAATGGCTTCTTTGAGAACTAATTCTTTCAGATCAAATTAAGAGCATTACTTTCTACCATGAATTTCTGTTAGCAGCTTGATTAGTTAAAGCCACGAGATAATATTTTCCTACTCTTCGAGATCAGATTTTGAAACAAACTAACCAGAATCATCAATTTAAATTGACCATTACTAAAAAGAATTATGGTAACTCAACACATTCCTACTTATAAACTAATGGTTCCTAGCCCCATGTGGTGAGTGTCAGGTCTTTAGACTACAACAGCTAGTCACATGTATCTTATTTGTGTCGTACCTGTTTTACAATTGAATTCTAACACTTTACTGTTCACCGAATCACTCAATCGAAATATCAAATTCCGTTAACTTTCAAGTTACTCTTCGCGGTCGCGACATAGTATTCTCACATTTGCCTATCTTTTACCTGTCTATAAACAGTTTGGTTCCCTCAAAAATATTATATTAAATTAAATATACTCTGAAAGAGAATGTTACCACGTAAGGTGGAACATTAGAGCCTTACATAACTCATTTCCTTTCCCTTTGCGGAGAGCATTTTGCTCCGACACTTCCTCAGTCCATCCAGCTGCTTCAGTCGTCCCCAGGCAAGTGCCTTTCTCTTGCCACGCTACCGCTCTCCCCCTGCCTGCGGCAAGGGTGGTGTGCACCCTGGCCAATCAAGGCTCCAGAATTTCAATCATTTGAAACTCCCGGCTGTCTTCTTCCCAGCACACAATGAAATCTGCCCGCGCTTTTCTACTCAATGAGCTTAACGTAAGAATACAGACAAACCTAGCCCCCTTCTCTCCAATGTCAGAAACAGACCTTTACCTCAGAAAACTCTCATGTCACAGCATATCGATACATCATTGCCTTCCCATTTCGTTTCAATATTCACTCCCATTCTGTCCACAATGCATACTATTTACCTTGCTCTCAACCCAATCGTGGACTATTTAGGGTAAGATAAGTGGGAAAAGTGGGATTTTCATACATTATACCAAAATAATAAATTCATCCAGTTGCTCTGATCAAATTCCAAAAACACAGCAGGTTGGTTCAATAAAAATCAACAGCTCAGTTCGAGCATCTGATAACAGATACCTGATACGTGACGTAGCAAGATATTCTAGCAATTACATGGGGATAGTAATTCCCGAGCGAATAGGCTGATATTCATGAAGTACAGCGCCTTTGGGCTATCAGGAAGTAAATTCGGAGGAATATGGCCAAATTCAGGGCGCTGCGTTGACGGTGCCCACGCTCGATATGATGAGCCTGCTGCTCTTACTGTTGTTTTGCTTCTTTCGTTCTGATGTGTACCACGAAATAAAATTCTCATCCGCTAAACGATTTTCGCTTCTATTCGAAAAGCTTCTTGAGTAATCCGGCAGTGAACATTACCTAGAGATGACACTTGTAGTTTTTGAAGTAAAGGCATATGTTTAAGGATAACAAAGTGTAGTCGAACTTAAACCAGATGATACTGAAGGAATTAGGTTATGACATGCGACAGCGAGAGTGGTAGCCATTGTTTGCTATGTGGGAAGCAAGAAACCTGAGGCCTTCAATAGTAAAAGTATGTAAAATTCAATAACAAGAGATCCTTTTTGATGGGGTAAGAATGCTAATATCATATATATCTGACGCTTAGGAAACCTTATCTGAAAGTATATGACAGGCTTCCTGCTATTATGTTATGTCGCTTGCTTTCAGTAGACATATAGATAACCCATGGTAGAGCTTTCTCGTCATCCGAATCACATAAATGGGAATAACAGTCAGAGGGTTATTACTAAATTGTAGGCACATGGCCACACCACATATCTAAAATTTGGGGAGCAGACTCTCTTGCGGTAGATTGGATGTTTGGATCCTATCATGAAATATTCAGGCTACGAAAACACGTTCTCCTTGCTGTCAGCGTGGTCCAGACTGCAATGTTGTAGGCATCCTTTGGCAACCCTGTTGGCATAACAGCTGTGGGACTGATTTATCCTGCTAAATTCGCCTGACATTTTCTTGTCATCTGTATGAAATACTGTGAATATTCCCTTTGATGATATCTTATTGAGTTAGTAATATTTTGTGAGAACAAGGTCATTTCATGCATAATCTATCCCTTGTCTCATCTTTCACATTGCGAGTTATCAGTTATCTTCTGCAGCCGCGATTATGGCAATGAGTGAATTTATGCAGGAATTCCTTTGGCATCATAGTTGTAAAGTAGTGACTTTATAAAACGGTAGTTGTCTCCGAAAGCAGCTCCATGTTTGCTGCAAGAGATGTGTCTTATCAATTCCTTTCGGTAAGTTTTAATGTATCCTAGCAAACTGGCAGGAGTTGCCATGATCGTAGACCTCACTAATCTTAAGTCACATCAAAATTACGGAACAGATTCGAAGCATCTATGAGAGTCACGAATTTTACTTTGTTCATCAACTTGGTCTGAAATAAGAGGGCAAAAATTACAGGGACAATTACCAAGTTTGTTTGTATGCATTATCTGTGGTAAATCTGGGTCCGCAGCTCGTGGTCGTGCGGTAGCGTTCTCGCTTCCCATTTTGATGGTACACCTGATAATATAGATGAGTAGGACACAAGACAGAACGTAGATAATGTCCGTTTGACGTCAACATTGTGTAACATTTTACTTTTTTGAATAGGACAGTCATTTGAGGTTTAGTTAAAATGAGCTTACGCTGCAAGAGAATTCGCTTGTATTTTTCAATCTGTAGTCTGTTGTCAGTTTGAAGGCCTTCAGTTACGTCGGCAACTTAGTGCAGCTCCACCGAGGGCTGTCTGGAGTGGGGTGGAGATAGCAATGTGAAAGTGGCGAGCTGTCGAAGACGATCTTCATATTAATAGTGCGATTGAGACTTCGTACATTCTTGACGACGTTTAGCACCTTTGCGGTCAGTCACCCAATTTCAGAATTCATGTTGAGTAATCCTGCTAAATTCTCATATTATTGTCTTTTTATATTGATGAGTCATCTGGTTAGTCGTCATGTTCAAGTGCCATCTACAACGCAAATTTAATATTACGATCCTAGGAACTAACCTGCAATATGTTTTGTATTTCATAATCAGAACTATCTACATTAACCGTCATCAGAACAACGTCAGGGAGCAAAATGCAGCAGTACCTTGGTAACTACTTGGGGACCTGCTTGAGTCGTGTTCTAAGAAAGGGGTAATTGCTGGTCCACATTACATTACACTAGCGAGAAATACCGAATTTTCCTTTTTCTCTGGAAACACCCAGAACTAAATTCAGTAACAAAATGCTAAGAAGATATTTGCTTTGTGCCAGCTCAACGATCAGCCTATTTTTATAGATTTTTATTTTCACAGCTATTCTTGTTCTCCATTGCAATAAACTTCATTACTTGCTTGTTCTTGTTACGATTATTATTGTTATTCTCTCACTCGCAAGAGTTTTCACATCCCTATTTGGTATCGAAGCACATGAAGAGTGGCTATGAAAGAAGGGAATGATGAAATGTTACGTCATGCAGAATACACTCATTTACTCGGCACCTCGTGATCAACGCTTCAGGAGAAGTGAGATACATGAAGATGTCAATAGGAGGACAGATACGCTGGCACAACTCTGCAGCTACTCCTGTTGATTTAACAGTGTTACCAGGTAAACTAGTGCTGCGGAAACAAAAAAGGAGTACAGACTATGCCACAGTAGCAGAGAGCTGCTAATTTCGGACCATAACCGTGAATTACTCTTGGGTCACCTGCTGATTAGAGTGTTGCATCTGTAAGTGGAAGGCTTTGTTTGATATCTTGTGCTGATGCTGTCTGAACAAATTATACCAGTGGATAAAAAACGGTTTAGTTTGGAAACCTAACCGTCGAGGGGGGGAGGCACAGCGATCTGCATCATGAATTCCAAACAAATACACAAAAAACAACTCAGGAAGGGTTCGAACAACTACTTTCATGCAGAGACATGCATTTGGAGTCTGTTCATCGTTTAGGGGCCAAACAAAAGGATAACATCACGGAAACAATGATCAGGCTACTTGGTATATAATAGAGGATACATATTTCAAGGAGGAAACTTATGAAGACACAGACTTCATCGTTTTCCATATGTGCAGCATATCTTTCATGTTAACGAAAGTGAAATCCTGCTTTACTCTTCTTAAATCTCAAATGAAATGAAAGCCATCTGGAATCGAATATTTGTTGATTGCTTCTCTTCTTACTTCCATCCATACTAACATATTTCTTCATTCTCGTGGTAATCATGACATTCTATATGTTTGCTGCAAAAGACAGCACGTGGACACATTCGAGATCGAGGTGCAAAGTGTTTGATATCTTACATTATATTCAATTAAAATAAGCTTTCGATGTATTTTTACTTCGTTTGTATTTTGAGATGATTATGAACGTTACGGAAAATTATCTCACATGCTTTATGCTGAATGAGAAACACTGAGTCATCCGTTTTTCTTTCCCTGCGTTGTAATGATATAATGTCGGCGACAACAACCTTCTTCCACGCCGGAAGCTGAAACTTAATTCATTCTGATTAATGATAATTGAATGCCTCAAATGTATACATAGCCCACAAGGCGACATCAGAAACTATCAGGGGAGAACGCCGCATTAAAGCCAAACGAGCGCGCGCTCTCCCCTCTGAAGAACCGTATCGGACAATCACGACAAGCATTTCGCTTAAGAGCTGTCTCGTGAGAGAGCTTAGAATTGGCAGCGTCGTAACAAGTATTTGTCAACACTGTGAGAGTGCATTTACTTCCGGGTGTAGCCCGGCACTACGTCGCTAAATTCACTTGGAATTCGTTTTTCACATCGAAGACTCATACGATATAATCCACTGTAAGATGAGACACTTAGAAAGTATATTTAATTTCTGGACTCCAAGAACGGCATTCTTCACATCAGTAACACCTGTATGTGTGTTTAATGTTGCGTTTTGAGGCTCAGGCAATATCGCAATGACTATAGTTCGCCTGTTGCCGCCAGTGCGTCGTTAGGTCAGCGATTCCCTTATGCGTTGCAATGCTGGCGCTATATGAAACGGCAGTTCCAATCTCGGTGAAGGCCGCTGAACACAACGTCTTATTTTCCATTTTAACTAGTGGAGTTGCAAACTGCTAAATCTGAAGAATGCCTGTACAAATAAATCTTCTTGCAATTTAAACTTAGTAAATTATTTTAATATCATGAATGTCTGTTTTGCTATTGCCAAGGTGCTTCACTGTAAAATAGTTTCCGAAAAGATTCAAACCTACTGTCAACGATTCGCATTTCAGCTTTGTTCGTCATATAGGTCTAACATGTCAGGAGGTTGTTTATGAAGTGAACATGTAGATAAATATAGTTATTCTCTTCTAAATTTTGCAATAGCATTTAACTGTAGGCGTTTGCTGACACCGGCGTTAGCAATTCTTTTCCGTTCTATGAAACCTCAAAATCGGTAACTTTTCTGGTTTTAATCTGATGAACTTAGCTATCACATCCGATCAACGTTAAATACTTCTTGAATCGATACATGAAACTCCAAATGTGCAGTTTTCCTGCACTGCTACAGGGCATGCATTGCAAGGTATTCACACAATTTATCGCATAGACTTACCATAAGGAATGAAACAAAAACTTTACACCACAGACGCTCACTCTGGCTTGACGAAAATATCCGAATATTATCCAAAAGTTGCAAAAATTATTGACTTTGAAAGGAAAAGAAACGAGGTATGAAGCATTTAGAAATTCATCGAATGTAGTGAGATGGTTTAATTTCGTCTAAGTCTGTCAAATTAATTTCGGACCATACGCAGCTCTTGCCGATTAATGTAATACAGTCATGGACTGTGCAGCTGGTCGTGGCGGAGGTTCGAATCCTTCCCTCGGGCATGGGTGTGTGTGTTTGTCCTACGGATAATTTAGGTTACATAGTGTGTAAGCATAGGGAGTGATGACGTTAGCACCTAAGCCCCGTAAGATTTCACACACATTTGAACATTTTTGAATGTAATAAAGTACCCATCTACTAATCAGGGCGTCGGTCTATGTTGCTTTCGAGCGTGAATGGAAATCGTAGAAATCTTCTATGGAGCAACATTCAATAATAACAAAGCGTTTTAAATTATCAAAAGCTTTCGATAAAGAACGGGGGAGTGCTAAGCCGCTGCTGTCGCCACGGCCGCTGCCAGTAGCCAGCAAATGGATCCCGGAGATTTGCCGCATGCGGCGTCCAGAGGAGGACACACTGCAAGAAATCTGCCGCAAAATGGTTACTGGATAAAAGTTTGCTATCGGTGTGATAGAAAGTCAAATAGATTGAATCTGCATTACCATTACATTCATGTCTTTAGCATTCAGTTGGGACCGAGCGAGGTGGCGCAGTGGTTAGACACTGGACTCGCATTCGGGAGGACGGCGGTCCAATCCCACGTCCGGCCATCCTGATTTAGGTTTTCCGTGATTTCCCTAAATCGCTCCAGGCAAATGCTGGGGTGGTTCCTTTAAAGGGCATGACCGACTTCCTTCCCCGTCCTTCCCTAATTCGATGAGACTGATGACCTCGCTGTCTGGTCTCCTTCCCCAAAACAACCAACCAACCATTCAGTTGGAAGAGGCTATAAAAAGTTTTTGCGCCAGCTAGTTTCGATCCACAGACATTGCAGACAGAAACAACGCACAGTACCGCTATACCACGGGCGTAAACAGTGTATGGTTTCTCTTATATGGGGCAAGACTTCCTCCAGGAAGTGCCGCCGTCTACAGTGTTGCCAGATTGTGCAGATTGCCGGACTTAGAGAATTAGCGAGTTGGCCAGTTTCTTTGTCCCATGCCGCGATCGGCGCGGACTTAGCCTCAGGAGCGGCCGGCCGCCGGTCGAATTTTATGTCAAAGAGTGTATGTAGCCGCATATGCAGCGGTTGAGCTACTCGGTCTGTCGCATTTGATCGTCCCAAACCAAGTCGGTGTGACTCTGGGCTCACATGTGCGTCGGACAATCACGTGTTTACATTGAAGTACGGTTTACCATCTTATTTGCCGGTCTTGCAGTCTTCCCTGGTTTATTGCAAAGTACAGTACAACAGAAAACTGCACTATTGCGTCACAAGTCAATGAGTGTAAGCTTCCGAATTAAGTCATTGCCAGTAAATTACATACGTTTTCTACACTAAATCCGGAAAGAAACACAAAATAAGAACAGTTTTTTACTTGGTTGTAGCGGACAGTCATTTTGTAACTCCTACGTTTACAACATATCACATTTACAAAAGATGTTCGAAGTTTGCACAATCATCAATTCAGGTGCAAGCCCAACCGTGGACGTGCGGTAAGGTATGTCATCTGGTGACGTCACATGTTCAACATTTCTCGTCCATTTTTCAAGTATTTCTCGATTTCTCGATGTTTGTCTTACATTAAATTTCTTGTCTCAGCCTCATCTACGTCGATTCGGGGATTTTTTAACGTTAATAAGAATCACCCTGTATATACGAGGATATGCAGTTCCACCACATACATTTATGATGATGACAGTCTCTTGGGTAAAATATTTCAGAGCTGAAATACTCCCCCACTCATGTCTCTGGGCGAGTACTACTTAGAAGGATGTTATTAGAATGAGAATTTGGTATTGTAAGGGTCAAAGCGTGAAATTTTGGTTTCCTTAATGGTTTAGGTAGGTTAGAGAACCTGAGAAAAAATAGGTTGACTTTAAATATAGTGAGAAGTAGTAAAGTGTGGCGGTAGGAAGTATAATGGAATACAGGGTTACCAAAAGAATTATAATGAAGAACGCAGGAGCAAATCTAGTAATGAAAAAGTAAACAGGAATGATGGTGCACTAAACGGACTTTGATACCAAAATGTTAAAATGTGCGTGAAATCTTATGGGACTTAACTGCTAAGGTCATCGGTGCCTAAGCTTACACACTACTTAACCTAAATTATCCTAAGGACAAACACACACACCCATGCCCGAGGGAGGACTCGAACGTTCGTCGGGACCAGCCACACAGTCCGTGACTGCAGCGCCCTAGACCGCTCGGCTAATCCCGCGCGGTCTTTGATACCAAGATAGACACAAATCTGTGACCCACCACAACAGTAAAACAAACCAGAAGATCTCTTAAAGTAAGTTACAATTATGGGTTGTTGAACTGTACTCCAAAAATCACAAAATCTCTGCAAACGACTGCGTCATGATGTGACGCAGCATGTGAAGGTTGCTGTGAGTGGACGGGTTACTCCTGTAACCAAAATTGCAGATCTGAAGATGGTTCTAGAGGAACCTAAACCGGTCATATGAATAAACATTTTATGCACTCAAGACGGATTATAAGTAACACTGTAAAACCACTGACTGCAGTTATCCCATCAGACATTATGTCTGTTTTTGTAAAACTTAACTCATTAAATTAACTGACTACATCGAAAAATTGGTTCTTTTTAACAGTTTCTTCTACTGCAAGGGTTTCATGTTTAAATCATGAAATTAACAAATATAGTTACGTAAAGAAACTTTTGACAAAACTGTTAATTATTTTGGAATCAATTAAGGTATGGCTTTGCTAACATGTTTTCGAATAGAGCCAAGTAAGTCCCTTAAGAATACTATTAGTTGTTCCCCCAAATGTTTATAACTAGTACAGAATTTATATTTGTTTATGTGTCAACAGTAGAATTCAAGTTACGAAACAATTACTGATTTCGCCCTATAATGAAAGATACTAGCTAGGAATAGTCGAAATGAATTAGACAATCAATTACATACATAAAACTAAGCACAAAATTAGATCTGGTGTTATATTCGTTACAACTGAGGGTCAACCTTTCTCATTTATGAAAATAGAGATTATACTCAAGTATGTTAATGGTAATTAGTTCAAAAATGGAAAAAACGAATTTAAGTAGGCAGATGGCAAAACAAGAGGGGAAGAAAAAATGTCCCAGCTTGCTTCGTCACAAGTTGTGAACTGAGTAAGACAAGGTTGCAACTTTTCTCTCATATTACTCAATCTGCACATTGAGGAAGCATTATAGAAAACCAAGGAGAAAGTTGGGAAGGGAATTCAGAGTCTCGGAGAAGAAATAAAATAAAGTTTTGCGGATGACTCTGTAGTTCAGCAACGCGAAATGTCTTGGAAGATATGTTGAACGTAATGGGTAGTGTCTTAAAAAGATGCCGTAAGATTATTGTGTCCTGAACGCCGGTGCGGCACGTTATCGACTCCGCTTTGGTTCTGAGCTTAGCTTTGACGGAGCTGCGGCGCCTGCTGAGGGCAAGAAAGCCGTTTGGAACGTTTATCTAAGACGTGAGTGCACTTGGGTAGAGCAGTAGTTGTTTCCGTTTGAGCGGAGTGTTAACGCGACGAAGACACCTCTACGCCCTCTGTATGGTAAACAACGTGCCACTGTGCTACAGAAGATTGAATATTGCCTTTGGCGGCAACCGGCGGAAGCAGGAGCTGTTCGGCCGTGTAGCTATATGTACCGGAATTACTAGGAAGAGTTGGATTAATTATTTTGCTAGCCGACTAGCCACTTCCTTTTCTATTTTGGACTGTTCTTAGGAAGTGCTAAATCTTGGTCTTTTCTCGAATTCATTCCGACTCTGTGTTGGCTGAACGTACTTTTATAACTAGCTTGTCAGTGTCACATTTCTGTTTATTTGTTAATTCTGCTGTATCTCATTCGTATTTGTTCGCGGTCGTTTGCCTTAGGTAAAATGTGCGGATTCGGAATTAAATAACATGTTCTTGTTTTCACGTACTCCATTGGTTTTGCACGTGATTCTACTGTACCGTATGTGAGCACCTTATTTAAATTTTTACGGTCGTATGTCTTGAGCAAATTGTTTGGCAAGTCACACGGAAGTTGGAAATCCTTTACTCTGTTGAGTGTTCGGAGTTGAACAGCGAGCGGCTGTGTACTTTTGTTTGCTTATTAACTGGCTTTATGTATAAGTGTTGCTCTTGTTTCATTGTACGATTGGCAAGAAGCTCATGTCTATGTGAGGTTGGCATCTTCTGTTTAATTAGGTCGACCAACAAACGTTACTGGCTGTAGAATTTTGAGGAAATGCGCAGGGTAAGAACGGACACAGCGGACTAGGTACTTTATGTTTGAAATTATATTGCTGATCCCATTGCGTAACAGCTTGCAGCTGGATATTAAGGATTTTTTTACTTGGTATTTGGTTTTAGTATTTATTTTATAGGTTTTGATATACCATTGTTTCAGTTTCTGCAGTTGTGTGTGTAATGATGTTACTAAGGTTGGAGTCTTGTTGTGGCTTCAACGCTTGTTAGTGAAGATGAAGCATTGGGCACTGAATGACTTTGTAAACAGCAAGCGTTCACACGAGGAAGATGCTCCCGTGGCAAAAGAAGACATATTTTGTTCTCTATTCAAGTTTCCCATTGAGTTCACTTTGTGTTACTCTTGTGATTATTCTTTTTTGAAACACGGCTTACTTTATAGAGATTATTATGTCATTCTGCCTGGATATTCTTTTGCCACTGTAGCGCTTCCCTTAAACTAGCAATTATTTCGAAGTGCTTTAACGACGCCCTGTTAAGCATGTAGAAGCTGTTTCGTTCTTGTTTTAGACTATAGTAGAGCCCATTATTAGACTGGCGTTAGCAAGCCTTGAAATTTTCTGCGTATATGCAGTGATGTACAGGGTATCCCACTCAAACCTTCCTGATTTCAAAGACCCAGGGGAAAAAAAACCAAAGTACATACGACAATTAAAAATACACCACATTGTAGAGCATCTCAAAGAATTTATTTACTTATCAATAATACATCTCTACATGTGAACCATTTGCAGCACGAATAATATCGAGACCATATTCAATTTCTTGCCAAGTTCTTTGTAAAATTTCCTGTTATTGTTGCAATCGCATTAGTGATACGATGTCGCAACATAAGAATATCGTCCACTTTGGTCGCATACATACGGTCCTTCACGAATCCACACATGAAGAAATCAAGTGGCGTAATGTCGGGTGAACATTGTGGCCAGGCAATGGGTCCTCCGCCTCCGATCCAACCATTGGGAAATTTCCTGTCCAGGAACGTGCAAGTCTTGTATCTGAGGGTACACAAACTGCTCCAACATGTCCAGATACACTGACTCATTCACTGTTTGTTCCGCAAAGAAGAACGGTCCAACAATCCTGTCGTGCATTATCCCGCACCAGACGTTTAGTTTAGGGCTATCACGAACATATTCAATGAAAACGTGCGGATTTTGCGAACCCAAATCCGAAAATTATGCCTATTAATCCTTCCTGATAGATGAAAGGTTGCTTCATATGAGAATAAAGATCTTGCCAGGAAGCTGGCATTCATATCAATACGCTGCAGCATATCCACAGCAAATTGTTGTCGGTGTGGTTTGTCGTTCGGCGTCAGATGTTGCAGAATTTGCACT